>NC_079436.1:56328604-56413604 GCF_903798145.1 Danio aesculapii
CCCTAAACCTAGCGAACATTTCGTCCACCAGTCACTGTGCAGATGTGGAAATGCTTTGGTTCAGCACAGCATATTCCTCTGGCCCCTTTGTAAAAACAATCCATGGCAATCAGAACAAAAAAGTTGCTTTGTGATGGGAAAGGGACCAAGGTGTCCACCCCAATCCTCTCCATCCATGCCCCAAACAAGTACTGCTGCAATGGTGCTTGAGAGCATTGCAGTGTACGTGTGGCTCTTTTTCCTGGCAGCACCCCAGCCAGTAAAACCGCTGCTACAACCGGTGCACAGTCTTGGCGTTCCTGAAATGGCTGGAACCCATTGCCCCATGCAACCATCAGAGCACCTCAGACTGGAAAGTGAAAGGAACAAGGAGTTGCAGGTGGTCGATTCGCCCTCCAGGGGCCTGCCACTGCCTGTAGATCACGCCATCGTGGAGTTCCAGGCTGCCCCACCGAGAGTGTAGCGCCTCAATCTTAGGCCCCTTTGATGGGATAGCCGTCCAGTCTGGTCTTACTCGAGCTTCCAACCAACCCTTGACCACACTCGATGAGTGGCCTGCTGCTGGTGCAGCTGCTCAACTGTAAACATCTCTTCATCTCCGCCACTGTCACCCAGCCCTGCTGCTGCCAATGTTTCCAGTTCTCTTTCTTCTGTCCACAGTATCTGCACTCATCAGTGAGGCATAGATGTATAGAGAGATCATCTACATTAACATGCTGCTTTCCTGGTCTGTGCTGAATTTTGAAGCCATACTCTTGCAGCATTTCCAACCACCTTGCCACCAGCCCATCTGGCTACCAGAATTTCAGCACCCAGGTGAGGCTAGCATGGTCGATTCTAAGTGTGAACTTAGTACCAAATAAATAGGGCCTGAAGTCATAGACAGCCAGGACCACCCCCAGCAACTCAGTGGTTCTTCTCTGGATGGAAGCTGAGGCTTCAGCTGTAAGAGGCTACCACTTGCTCTCCTATCTGACCTCCCTGGGAAAGTATAGCTTTGACCCCAACATTACAGTATCCACCAGAAAGGGCTGGCTGAAGTCAGGAAGGACAGGAGCATAAGAGAAGGCAGCATTTAGCTGTCCACAGCACAGTCCTTAGACCAGCTTAAATGTCTGTCCTTTTCAGTCAGCAGATGCAAAGGGCTGGCGATGGTTGCGAAGTCCCTAACAAAATTTCTGTATTAGGAGGCCAGGCCAAGGAAGCTCCTAAGCTTAGTGATGTTGGTTGGTGGGGGCCAGTTCTTCACCACAGCCGCCTTTTCTGGGTCAGTTGCAACTCTGCTCCCACTGACTTGTAGTAGTAGGCCTCCGTCAGTCAGTGTTAACCATGGATGTGGTATCCTAATTCTTATCTTGAGACATTTCCAATTGTCCGATTGAGACAGCGTCTTGGTGGCTGAAGAGGCCAATACGAGAAAGGCATTCTTTGCCACAGAAATCGCATCGATTGGTGGCTCCCTAGCTGTCATTGTTCCACACCTTTCGACAAACTTGCTTGTCCTCTGACGCACACATCATGTTCTTTTGCCCTGACTTGAGCTGTTTGGTCAGGGTGCACCTTCACTTCAGGCGGTCTGCTGAGAGGTCTTCCCAGGACTGTGTGGTTATGTCGAGTTCTTCACCACAGCCACCTTTTCTGGGTCAGTTGCAATTCTGCTCCCACTGACTACATGCCTCAGAAATTGCATCTGACAGGTGAGCAGGTTGCATATGGCTGGGTTTAACCACAGTCCAGCACTGTGGATGGCTGTCAGTACCTCTTTTAAGTTGAGGATAGCCTGGTCAAAGTCTCTTGCATGAACTAACAAATCGTCCAAATAAACCACACAGTGGGTGCGGGGAATATATTTAAGGACTTGCTCCATCAGTCTTACAAAGGGGCCCGGGGCATTACACAAACCAAAGGGCATCACCCTAAACTGCCACATTCCTTCGCCTATAGTTAATGTGGTCTTAGGTCAGGCCTCTTGTTCTAACTCTACTTTTCAACACCAAATTGCAACTATAGGCGCAGAAGAGGTACTTTCAGTAGGTTTAATTATTTCATTATCAGACATATTTTAAATCAGTTCCTCTGCAGCTTGGCAAGTGGCAGATGAGGGGGCAGCAAGCGAAAGGGTGCAGTGTGGCTGGTGTCAATGTAGCGCTAAACCAGGCCTGCCCATAGTGTCCATAAAGTCTTTCAGCAGGCATTGCAACTGCTCCCGCCGTGGCACACTTAAATGCTCTCCACTCCACCCTCTCAGCTCCTCAAAGGCAACAGTCTCAGATGAGGATGAGGCAGGTGGAACTTGCACTGATAATGGACGGGGAATGCAGGTCCGCAGTGCCACAAGATGGTGTAGTCTACATGAAAGGTGCCAAGGCCTGGGATGAGGATTCCATCACTGTCTCACCCGAGGGGTGTTACCCTGAGGCAATCTTGCCCATGGTCGGGACTTAGGAACTTACGGCTGGGCAGTCTCTGGCAAAGTGCCCTGGTTCCCATATGCCCATGTATTTAACTAATATAATCCATAAATCAACTCTAATCCATTTCCTATTTCCTCTAATCCATTTCACCTGGGTATGGTGCTGTGGGCAAGGTCATTCAATATGATTTGAAAAGCATTTGTATTATTTTTAAATATTTACTATAAATCATCTGTTTATTTCCACAGTGAGAATCATTAGCATCATTTCCACACCTGAACCAAAGACTCAAGAGGAATTAGTGCTTAAGTGTAAGTCTCAACATTAAAGGTTATAATTATATATTCTTATTATATATCATTAATCAGAATAAATGAATGATATGGAACTGCTCAAAACAACCCTAATTTAAATAAAACACTATATATGAACTATATGCAAGTTATATATATGCAAGGTGCAGTGGGTGATTGTCTTCAGAAACATTTTTTGTTGTACTGGTTTAAAGTCTCTTCCCATTCCAATAGTACTGATTAAAGATAATGATCTAAATGTGTTTATATGTATTTTTAAATTCTGGACAAGGCATAAGACTAAAAAATGTTCATGCAATTAAATATTGTCTGACCGATAAATAACTCAATTACTACAGGTTTCTCAAAATGTCTGTCAACACATTTATTTATTTATTTATGCGCAGTCTCTTTAAGCAGACAGATACGTTACTCACGCGCACACATGAGGCACACATCTACCGCTGACAAAGATACGTCATCTTGCAAACTCTGCATTAACCTGAACTGAAGCCTAGGCTGGTTGGCTGGTTTTAGTGGGGTTTTGGCCATTTCCAGGCTGGTTTCCAGCCATTTCCAGCCTGGTCTTAGCTGGTCAGGCTGGAAAATGACCAGCTAAAACCAGCTTGACCAGCCTAGCCAGGCTGAGAGCCCAGCCAAAACCAGCTATGTCCAGCTTAAACGAGACTGGTCAGGCTGGTTTTAGCTGGATTTAGCTGGTCATTTTCCAGCCTGACCAGCTAAGACCAGGCTGGAAATGACTGGAAACCAGCCTGGAAATGGCCAAAACCCCTCTAAAACCAGGCTGGTCAACCAGCTAAAACCAGCCAACCAGCCTAGGCTGGTTTAAGCTGGATTTTTCAGCAGGGCAACGATCTAAAGGATGACACCACGGCTGAAGTATTTCTTTTTGACAGGTATACTTTAAAACTATTTTAGCCATTCAAAGCTGATGTAGATCGTGTTCTTGTTTATGAATGGGTTTAAATGCACGGTAGTGTTGTTCAGGAACTGAACACGTGAGGCGAGACATTGCCTATTTTTAAGTTCATGGAGTACCTATTACAGCATCAATAATATAGTCAGTTAAATAGACCTGAGCATTCATTTAGCTGTTCAAGTGTAAAAGGAGACAAGCGATGTACGAGGATCAGCGAGCACAACTGAAAATAAAAAGTCACTCGTTGTCTTGGTAACGTAAACATAAGTGTAATGTAAACAGATGACAGGATATTTCTGTATTAGCACTCCTGTTTTCTGGTCAGATTATTATTTAGTTTAATAACGAAACATAAGTAAATGTGCTCCTCTGCCTAACCAGCTTTACTGAGGTGAAGTATGATTTATGTTCACACATTGGTTTTAAACAGTGACAGCCTGTGACAGTTTTGGGAAAATATAATCCTGCACCCGCTGGCCTGTCAACAACTACGCTTGATAAAGTGTGTGTCTCTATAGAGTTTTCTAACTGGTGAATGACATGAACTAGTGTTATATCCAATCAGTGCCCGTTCTCGCGTTCATTTAAAGAGACGTGGCTTTGGATGGCAGGGGAGGGTCGTAAAAATCTCTAAGCTATTACGCTAATTCTAGCATTCTGGCAGATCACCTACTGCACCTTTAAGTGTTAGTTAGTCTCAGCCTCAGACGTCACGCTCAGCACAGACCTTTGGCTAAATGTCTGATGCACACAGCACATTTTTCTGGAAACACTTCAGCAGATCCTCGGTCATCCTCTGATTAGTTTATATATACAGGATTTCTGTTATTGTGAGGATCACTGTGATGAGCATCTATCAATTTGACTTAAATGCTCATCATTTCATTATTGTGACAAAACAAGTGTGCCTGGTCAAAATAAACAGAAAAAGTAAGTACTGGTGATGTGTTGCTTATTCCTGTTGTACCGTATCGTATCAAATGTAACCGCGAAACATTTTACACCCCTAGGAACACTGACATATTCATTACCCCTGAGGTTATTTTCGTTTGTTTCTGGATTTTGTTAGTGTGTGTTAGTTTGACTGTGGTGAACCTCCGCCTTTTGGTCTGCTTTTGCTTTCAGTCGTTCTCACCGGAGATTCTGCCGTTGGGAAGAGTAATCTGCTGTCGAGATTCACACGAAACGAGTTTAACCTGGAGAGCAAGAGCACAATAGGAGTGGAGTTCAGCACCAGGATCATTCAGGTGGACGGAAAGACCATAAAAGCACAGATCTGGGACATGTCAGGACAGGAGCGCTTCAGGACCATCACTTTTTCGTGAGTACAGGCAGTGCTTAGTGGCTGATTTGTACAAAGGCCCAATTCTAACTCAATTTTTGTACCCCTACCTCTTCCCCTTAGCCCTTATAACCAAGGGTTAAGGGGTAGGGCTTCAAAATGTACCCCTAAGAATTGGGACAGCACTACAGCACCTGCATACATCATCATATGTCATCACTATCTCTTGCTTCATATGAGATCAGACGATGGCGACTGCTGTAGTTATTACAGTTGTGCTTCCCTACTGAAAAAAAACAGCTAAAACCAGCCTAGGCTAGTTGGCTGGTTTTAGCTGGTTGACCAGCCTGGTTTTAGAGGGGTTTTGGCCATTTCCAGACTAGTTTCCAGCCATTTCCAGCCTGGTCTTAGCTGGTCAGGCTGGAAAATGACTAGCTAAAACCAGCTTGACCAGCCTAGCCAGGCTGGGAGCCCAGCCAAGACCAGCTATGTCCAGCTTAAACCAGGCTGGTCAAGTTGGTTTTAGCTGGATTTATCTGGTCATTTTCCAGCCAGACCAGCTAATACCAGGCTGGAAATGGCCAAAACCCCTCTAAAACCAGGCTGGTCAACCAGCTAAAACCAGCCAACGAGCCTAGGCTGGTTTAAGCTGGATTTTTCTGCAGGTTATTTATTGGTATATATTTTTAGGAGATCACTGAAGGCATATATATATATATATATTATGTTATCATAATGATCTAATGTGGTAATCATAACTGTAATGTGTGTTTACACAGCTGCCATATTCATCTATGTAAACACACAAAAACAGCATTAACATTATAGCAGATACTGTAAACAGCTCATTACTAGCCACTAGACTTTTTCTTTTGTTTTTTCTTTTCCAGTGTCATCGAGGGACAGAATGTTGTGGGACTGTTGTTCAGGAGTTATTATTAGGGATTATAGGTCGCGAAATTTAGCGCTTTTTTTTAAGCATGATGATAAAACACGAACACGGTTATGAATGTATTAAAACATGTGTTTGTTTGTTGGAAAAATTCATAATAATGACAGAAAATACTCATTTGTGGATCTCCTAACTTCCGGGTTCAGTAATACTGCCGTTGTGGCAGGTGTATTCTGGGAAATTTTCTTACCCCTTGGTTTCAAGTGTGGTCATGAAAAATCTTCGTTCAAAGGGCTATTCACCCCTTCCCCTTAGCCCTCACCAGAGCTATTCAATTGGCGGCCCGCGGGCCACATGCGGCCCAGAATCAACCTCCGAGTGGCCCAGCCGTGGTTCCACCCATAGATAATAAATTTATATATATTATTCATAAATTGCTATTTAATATAATTATATATATCTTTTGACTGCTTTCTTTAATAACACAATACTTGTACTTTTACTTTTAGTATTTGAGTGGTAAATTTTAGAATAAACTACTTGCAGTATTTAAGTGGAAGTGCTAAAGTATTCAATAGTTTTTGTACTTAAGTATGGTGCTTAAAGAGCACTTCAACTTCTACTCAAGTCACTTCTTTGATAGAGCTCTCGGGGCTACCTCAGATTCTGTTAATTCAGCTCTTTTTGTATGCACCTTTTGCTCTGCAAACTGACCAAAGTTAAAAGAGAAACAACAAATAAACCTTGTGTGTTTCAATAAATTTGTTTGTGTTGGTTTTAAAATGTCATCACAAAGCCGCAAAAATGACTGGCCCAGCTAACTTTCTTTGTTTGACAATCTGGCCCAACTGAATTTGTAATTGAATCGCCCTGCCCTACACTTTCAAGCTATAAGGAGAATTGGGACACCCCTACTCCCTAGCGTGAATGCACAAAACGAGTGGTAAGGGCTAAGGGGTAGAATTGGGATTGGGCTAAAGTCATTCATTTGAGTTGAAAATGTGTAATTTTTAAAAGGAGGTGTGGCACCAAACCCCACCCCCAAACCCAACCGTCATTGCAGGATGAGCAAATCATACTAAATCGCACTAATGAGATCATACATATTCATACGAATTAGGCGCTATATTAAAATATTACAAATTGCTGTGAGATCATCACACACCTGAATGATTGAGGTTTAGAGTTCAACGACTTCTTAAAGTCCTGTACTCTAAACTACAACTGAATGCTGAGATTTTTGATGGTGTGTTTTGTGTGTGTGCAGGTTTTATCGTGGTGCGGTCGGTGCGCTGCTGGTGTATGACATCACCAAACACCTGACCTATAAGAACATGGAGCGCTGGATTAAAGAGCTGCGAACTCACGCCGACAACAACATCGTCATCATGCTGGTGGGCAATAAGAGCGACCTGCAGCACCGGAGGGCCGTGCCCACTGATAAGGCCCGGGCTTTCGCAGGTACAGCACCCCACAGACAGCCTGAGACTGGAGGATGAGCACAGATGGAATAATTATGACCCATATAAAAATTCTATAGTATTATATAGTAAATACTAGTGTTTTTGAATGGTAAATACTTGAATTAATCTGTTAGACATGATTTACATTGCATTCATAGATATATACATGTACATATAGATCAGGGATGGGCAAACTCGATCCTGGAGGGCCGGTGTCCCTGCATAGTTTTGCACCAACCCTAATCAAACACACCTGCTTGTAGCTTTCTAGTGATCTTGAAGACACTAATTAGGGTGTTCAGGTGTGTTTGATTAGTGTTGGAGCAAAACTCTGCAGGGACACCGGCCCTCGAGGATCGAGTTTGCCCATGCCTGATATAGATAATGCATACTGGCTTTGAGCATGTGTCAATACCGCCGCCATATTGGTACAGTGCTCCCAGGACAAAAGTCATCCAAACACACTTAGGCAAGCCTAAAGCCAATGTGAAGATGCTGGACTTTAGCACTGTGTACGGGTGTAGTAACGAGCAAACTAAGAAAACAAAGCTTATTTTCATAGGTAAGATTTTGTTTTTATGATTTTGTATGTGATGAAATTGTGTGCTCAACAAGTAACGTTATTGATGATGATACAGTCTCTCACTGCACTGATCACAAGGCAAATTAGCACCAACTTGCACCAAATACTCAGCTCATGCTAGCTTGGTTGAAGAAAACCAGCAAAAATGGAAATGTAACATGACAACAAGATGCTGCTGTGCCAGAAACGTGTATTATTGTTGGCTAAGTGAAGTAGTGGCTAGTTTTGGAAGTAACTTATAAGGGTCTGATAACATAACAGTGCCTGCGCCTCAATGTGCGCACTGTCCACCCTAAATATTACATATGTTATATGGCATTTAGATTAGAAAGGTGTATATGCACACTGAGATGCAGGGATATCAAGGGTTCACATGAATCGTTCATAACAGAGCTTCATACACAACCGAATCACACCCTCCATAACTTAAAAGTGAAAGGGGGTGTGTTTCAGCACATATGGATGAGACCAAATTTAACAGGGAGGGAAGATAATACATTAGCATGCACACAAACACACAATCTTTATCAGCAATGCCTCTGCGCTCGACTCATGTATTCATCAATAAGGAAAGGGGACATTTCATTTAAAAAAGAAAAATTTGCATACTGACCAGCGGGAAAACTCCTGATCACATAGACATGTATATATGAGTGTATATCTCTGGCTCCAGATGGCCAGTCCTGCACTGCACCTTGGTCCCACTCCCACATTCATTTCAAAGGAGCGCTACCCTGTACTAAAATGGCGGCTCTATTCACGAATTCCTTCCAATAGACAACAATAGCATAGGCAACATCTAATGTAAATATCTATACACTATATTAAGGCAAACATGTCTTGATCCCCAGAGTTCCCTTTTAGAGCTAGTCATATTAAACACCAGAGATGTATAGTAATGAAGTAGAACTACTTCACTACTGTACTTAAGTACTAAAAGGCTGTATCTGTACTCTACTGGAGTATTGTTTTCTCTCCTACTTCCACTTTTACTTCAGTACATATTTTCGATGAGTTTAATACTTTTACTCTGATAGATTTTTTCTGTGCTGCATCGTTACTCGTTACTAGAGGGTGTCAAAATTATTGACATCGGTTCAGTAATAGATTATACCCGGTTATTACATACTGATGTCATTTATCTCTTATGCACAATGTCACAGTAGAATATTATAGCGAAGGAGGCGAGGGCGAGTAAATAACGCTCTTACTACAATGAAGGCGGCACAGCACACGAGCCGCTATTTCACTACTACAGAGAAATGCTGTAAAACTCCATCTTTACCTCTCTCTCTCTCTCTCTCTCTCTCTTTGGACGTTTGACCCGCTGGCGTGTTTGTGAGGTAACTTTTCCTCTCCTCTTGGCTGTTAAAGCGATACTTGTGGATCCAGACACGAGCGCGCCTGAGGTGCGAGTTTTCTCCACGTTGTCTATTATGGATTACCTGTGATTACCACGTGTTATGCACATATAGACTGTAACCGCGGCTGTTCTTCCTGCCATCGGTGAACAGCGCTTTCATTTCTAACACTGATTTGCTTTATTTTTGCTTTATTATTTGCTATAAATGCTCGTGCTATCTTCTGTGCATGTGTTATAGTTTTGTTTGATACATTCAGAAAGCGTTCATATATCTTACTGCTGTATTAAAGAACTAAATTGTATTACAAATAATATATAAATATAAATATATTTACAGATTTTAATTAAAAAATTCTTGTGCTGTGAAGAAAAAATCTAATTATGTATGGAAAGCATCGTCAATGCACCGTGAAAGCATGCCGGGATGCACCGAGATATCGAATTGAACCGAATCGATGGCATGATAATCGTAACCGAACCGTGAGACCAGTGTAGATTCACACCCCCACTCGTTACAATTAGACCTTTTTATTGGCTGCTGCATGGAGGGCGCCATAGCGACCAGCGACTTCCGGTAGAATGTTTAGGACTTCCGTTTACAGCGTTTACAACCGGTAATTTGCGATCCGAAAATGGGTTTCAGTAGCGTTTTGAGTGGATTATGGAGTGTTTTTGTGACACACAATTTTGAAAGGTGTGTGTTAAAGCCGTTATAACCTGTCAGATCTGTGATTCAAGCGCGAGAGAAAAACAGTATCGTAAGCTGTTTCTTTTCGTTCTGCTTAATCACGTGCCCCAAATAAAGATATTTAATATAAATAAAACACCATGATGTCTTTTAACTGCTTTCTTTAATAACTACATTACACAATACTTGTACTTTTACTTTCAGTACTTGAGTAGTACATTTTGAAATAAACTACTTGCAATACTTAAGTTCAAAAAACGTTGAATACTTTAGTACATCCACTTAAGTATGGTGCTTTAAGAGCACATTTACTTCTACTCAAGTCACTTTTTGATAGAGTACTTGTACTCTTACTTAAGTCTGGGTCTCTAGTACTTTATACATCTCTGTTAAACACCTTGCGCTTACTTTCAGAGAAGAATAACCTGTCATTCATCGAGACGTCAGCTCTGGATTCAACTAATGTTGAAAAGGCCTTCAAAAACATCCTAACAGGTACAAACACACATGATCTCACAGTAGCATAAAGCAACTAGCATGATTAACATGACAGATAGACCAAAATTATTATAATTAGGAAAGAAAGTAAAAGGAAATGAAATATTTCTTAAGGGGGCTAATAATTCTGATCTTAAAATTATTTTAAATCTAAAAGAAATCTGCAAAAACAATTCAGTTTTTCTGTCAATACGGGGTGCTGTGTGGATATTGAGGGAAAAAAGGAACTTGATTTTAGCAAATCACTGCAATATAACAGAGTGAATATTTTAGGGGGTCTGAATACTTTCCACTGTTTATAGTCATATTGCACAGCCCTTGGCTCAACTAATCAGATTTAAGAACGAATGTCTCTAATGTTTTGTTGATTGCTAACTCCTCCTAAACAGCATTAATCTGCCTCTTTCTCTGTGTGTTTGTACAGAAATCTACCGTATCGTATCACAGAAGCAGGTCGGCTCATGACGAGTCTCTTGGGAAATAACGTCAGTGTCCGGCCAACGGCAGACGAACAGAAGAAATGTTCTGCTCATTCACTTACAAAATATTCAAAAGCTACCATTCAAAAGTCTGCGGTCGTCATGATGTCTGATTTTAAAGTTATCGATACTTTAAATTAATAAAGAAAGCTTTAAATTGATCAACATGAATAAAGAACGCTAATTGATGCTGTAATTAATAAAGAACACTTTAAATTGATCAACTTTAGACTTCAAACATGTGAACTACAGTAAAAGAGAGTAAAGCTGCTGCTAGAGTAAACCAGAGGACTTTAATGTCATGATTAACATGAGGAAAAGCCTTCAATTGAACTGATTACTGTAAATCTTAAATATCAGAGGAAACTGTGAAGCTGAAACAGAGTAGATCACCTCAGATCTGCTGTAGGTTTGTGTTGATGGATGTTTGGCTATCTATCGATCGATCGATCGATCGATCTTATCTATCTATCTATCTATCTGTCTGTCTGTCTGTCTGTCTGTCTGTCTGTCTGTCTGTCTGTCTGTCTGTCTGTCTGTCTGTCTGTCTGTCTATCTATCTATCTATCTATCTATCTATCTATCCTACCTGACAAAAGTTGCCTGTCAGGTCCTGTGTTCCACATGTTTGTTTTCACCATGTGACCTTCCCCATGTGCTCCTTCATTCTAGTTCCCACCATTCCATCATGTTCATTATTTCCACCTGTGTCTCACCCCTGTATGAAATCAGTTTCATCATCTCCAGTGTATTTATAGTCTCTGTATCTCGTTATTCATGGTCCGGTATTCTAAGTTCTAAGCTTCCTCGTCACCCCAATGCCTCCTGTGTTATTGATGTCCTTCCATGTGAGTGTTTGTAAATAAATCCACGTGTTTGATAAATCCTGCGATCCTTTTGCCTTCCTGAGAGAGTCAAGGTGCTACATGTCCATCCAAGTTTTAGGAACAGTTGATCGTTTGGTATCAGAAGTGGCTTATATGAAAGGTAAAGGCCTCTAGATTACGCTTATTTGACCACAATAAAATATGATCAGGCCTTGATTTTGAATGATTTCATTAGGACAGTAAGGTCTGACTCTGCTTAGACAAAAGTCTCGTCACTGAACCTTCAATAATGTCCAGTATAGAATATGTGGTCATGCTGCAGTGGAAACAGAATGAATATTGTGTCTGACTCCATCATGAGCTTGGAGGACTGCATCCATACATCTCTGCAATGACTCAAATCACTGATTAATAAAGTCATCTGGAATGGCAAAGAAAGCCTTCTTGCAGGACTCCCAGAGTTCATCAAGAGTCTTTGGATTCATCTTCAATGCTTCCTCCATCTTACCCCAGACATGCTCAATAATGTTCATGTCTGGTGACTGGGCTGTCCAATCCTGGAGCCCCTTGACCTTCTTTGCTTTTCAGGAGCTTTGATGTGGAGGCTGAAGTATGAGGAGCGCTATCCTGCTGAAGAATTTTCCCTCTCCTGTGGTTTGTAATGTAATGGGCAGCACAAATGTCTTGATACCTCAGGCTGTTGATGTTGATCATCCACTCTGCAGATCTCTCGTGCGCCCCCATACTGAATTTAACCCCAAACCATGATTTTTCCTTTACTAAACTTGACTGATTTCAGTGAAACTCTTGGGTCCATGTGGGTTCCAGTAGGTCTTCTGCAGTGTTTGTGATGATTGGGATGCAGCTCAACAGATGATTCATGGGAAAAATCCACCTTCTGCCACTTTTCCAAATGATCAACTAGAAGTCAAGTTATTATTTATTACTCTTACAACTGAGATCAACGACAAGACTTTCGTCAGGTAGTGGATATAGTTAGTTAGTTTTTTATTAGTACTTTTTGACTTTATGTAAAGCAGTATGTCTGTAAAAACAGGTCTGCAGAAACACAAGCTGATGTAAATGCTTGACCATAATTGTGTCCTACGGTTTTTGCATTTGATTTGTTTTTACCCAAAACACACTAAACCAGCAGAAACAGCTTCACATTCACACACACTGAATAACACACATTATAAAGCTCCTTTCAATGCAGTAAATGTGCACAAAGAGCAGAAAGAAGAGTCTGTTTTCACATCAGCTTTATTTGTGTTGTAGATTTACATCATCATCATGACAGCTACAGATCTGTACAGACACACACTGATCAACACAACACATGCAGCGACAATACAGCAGAAAACATCCACACACACATCCACACACACACACACACTGACTGACTGATGCTCATAATAATGCAGGAATCTCCAGATAAGGCCATTTTATTCCTCAAAACCCCAAACACATGTTTAGAGCTGGAGAGAAATGAGGCATTATTCTGTCGACGCACTTCTGATTAAAAAAAACAACAACAACTCATGATCACATTTACAATAATGCACATTACACACACTTCTTCAAATATTTCTCAATAAAAATATTCCTTTCGACAGTATTTACTATTATATTTTCCTTCTGGAGAAAGTCTTTTAGTTCGGTTGGAATAAAATAAATAAATATTAATAAACCTAACCTGCCTAGTAACCCAAATAAAGCCTTTAAATGGCACTTTCAATAAAAAAAACATTAATTATGATGTACTGTCCTCATGACAAAGACAAAAAAACAACTAGTCATTAACATTACTATGTTTAAAAGTGTGTTTTCTGAATATTTGAAAATGAATTAAAATTTGACAGGAGGGTGAATGATTTAGTCTTTACAGTAGGGTAGTTTAAAGAAATCCATATAATTAAAGGTGGTAAACAAACGGACATTACTTAAATCTCCGCCCCTTTTAAACATCTCCGCTAAAGTTAGACACGCCCCTCAATGCTGATTGGCTGCAGGTGTGTTTTAACTCTGATTAAAGCATTTTCAAATATTGCTTGTTGCATTTTTTTGTGTAATACGTGAAGTTTCACAAACTAATTTCGAGAGGAGCACGTGATATGATTGACTGCAGCTGGCCACTCATCTACATTCACTAGTTAGCCAATCAGATTAACTCACTATAAGTAGCCTAGCTAGAACTACTCTCTTATCTTCGTTTTTCCTTAGAAACCCCCCATCCACCCCTTCTCCTCCTTTCTTCCTTTACCACGGGGCGCTCTCAAGAACCACCTGATCTTGTACTCCCCTCACATGCTCTATGTGCCCTGGGCTCAACTATCTCCGAGCTCAGGGTTCTCTCCCGGGACAGCATGCCAAACCTGCTAACAGTTGTCAAACAATATCTAAGTGTGAACTCTTGAATGTGTGTTAAAAAATGTTAAATAATATACAATTATTATGTAAAAAATATTAATGTAATGCATAAATGTCTTAATTATTGCACAATTTTAAAAATTGATTGAAATATGTAAAGATATGTAGAAATATTGCCTCCAAACCTCAAAATATTACATCAAAATGCATACAAATTTGTGCTGTCAAAAGACTAATTGTGATTAATCGCATCCAAAATAAAAGCTTGTATTCATGTAATATATCTGTGTACTGAACATTACTTTTTACAACAGTTCTCCAATCTGATTGGCTGATAGCCGTGCAATATTCTGCTATATCAGCACTCGTACAGCCTCCTCACACTTGTGTATTACTCCGCCCACAGAGAGTGACAGCAGATCAATAAACTCACTACAGTTTGACAAATATTGCTGCTGATGGAGAACATCATGTACTTTTGAGGCTTTTCAGGGGAGAATGTAGATGTTTAGATTGCACCTACAGTATGCAGTTTATTAATAGGGATAGTGCTTATTTTAAATATTTATAATTTTGGAGATTGGCAGCCATCAGCCTGTCATACTGAGCAGAGCAAAGATGGTTGCGCCACAAGATGGTGACAGAAACCACATAATAAATACTTAGAGGAGAAAAACTCAGCGTAAATTCAAACTACAGCTGATCAAATCATTATAAAACAGGTACGTGACATTCTAAGTTGATCTCTCTCTTTTGTATGTTGTATTGCTGTATTTATACCATAGTAATCTGGTGGTGTTTCTGCTAGTGTTTGCTTTGCTTTGGCTTTTTCAGGGTTAATTATTGTGATCTCCCGATTGCAACAGAAAAATACTGGGAAATCTCTGTAGACTGGTGTGAGCAAAATCAGCTGTTTTGTCATCACTTTAGACATTACGCTAAAGAATCATTCACTAGCTCTAAAGTGATAGTTGGTGAAGTAGCAATGATTTCTGCTGTTCTGACATTAGCTGCAGATGTGAATGAATGGCGGAAAAAAGTAGTTCTTAAGGGTTTTTAAGACTCTCCGTGTTTGATTTTCTGTTTAGTATGCATGATTATGCCATTAAACTGTTGTATAAATGCAATATCACATGAGTAGCAGTATATCGGCACGGCTGGGGCACTAAGGAACTCGGCCTGTGGCCTAGTGCCAATGCACGCCTGTGATACTGCTCATATATATATATATATATATATATATATATATATATATATATATATATATATATATATATATATATATATATATACACAAATTAAATAATTAAAAAACAATTCTATATAAATAATATGGTTTTCTTTTTTTGTATTTTATATACGTTTTACTATATATGTATATATATATATATATATATATATATATATATATATATATATATATATATATATATATATATACAGTGAGCACACATAAATTATGCAAGAACAAACTTATTTTACATGTAGTTAATTGTTTGACAGGACTAATAAAAACTGATTTAAAATAAATCATTAATTTTTCTTCTACTTAGTCTCTATTTCAGAGGTCACCACAGCGGTATGAACCGGCAACTATTCCAGGATATGTTTTACACAGCGGATGCCCTTCCAGCCACAACCCAGTACTGGGAAACACCCATACACACTCATTCACACACACTCATACACTACGGACAATTTAGTTAATTCAATTCCCCTATAGTGCATGTGTTTGGACTGTAGGGGAAACTGGAGCACCCGGAGGAAACCCACGCCAACACTGGGAAAACATGCAAACTCCACACAGAAATGTCAACTGGCCCAGCAAGGACTCGAACCAGCGATCTTCTTGCTGTGAGGCCACAGTGCTAACCACTGAGCCACCGTGTCGCTTAGAGTTTTATCCTCAGCTCATTTTCGGTTGATGTGCATTACTGTAAATGTGATTTTTCTTCTAATGGCTGCTTATATATATATATTTCTGTCATTTACAGATGCTGCATCTGTGCATTTTTTCCTATTGATTAAATACACGTGTATATAAAAATGTCTGTTCTGAACTGGATCAACTTAAAAAAACAGACACAAAAATATAAAAAAGTTTTCATAGGTGTACATAAAACTGACAGATAAAAGATGACAATAAATTAAAGTTCATTTTAAATAGCAAAACGTTTCCTTGGAATGAAATAAAGCTTGAAGTTTAACACATTTAAACACAGAGTCAGACGATCAGCATGAAAAATGATCGTTCAGTTGATTATGTTGATTGACTATAAACACACACTGCTTATTTCATCTCTCGCTCACAAAATATGATCATCTGAGAAATCTCAAACAAACACTTTACAGTAATATTACAGTACCAGAAACACCCTTAAAATAAGAGGCATTTATATGAGGAGAATGTCCTGAAGTATTTATAACAAGTGCTTAAAATAACTTCACAAAAATAATCAATTAGAAACATGAAACTATTAAAAATAAGAAACATTTAAAATTGTTTGACTTAAAAAAATATATACAGTGTTAAAATAAATGAATGAATGAATGAATGCTGCGAACGTGCAAAAAATATAGTAGTGTATATATCATTATATACTAAATGATATTGTAGTTTAATTAATTATAAACAAAACTATAAAACATGATTATTTATATAATAAAATTATTTATAAACCTACATTTAATTAGAGAATGGAATTTCTATTATTACAAAATATTGTTTTATTTATTTATAATAATAATAATAATAAATAATTATATTAACAGCTTAAAATAGGAGAAAATCAGTCTGCTAGGTTCTCAAAAAGACTTAAAGAGTCCATATTATGGGTTTTTGAAAATGCCCTTCCATGTAGTGTGTAACACAGATCTAAGTGAAGTGAAATATCCAGCTAAGGCTTAAATCTGTTAATGTACAGTGTTTAAAACTATTGATTCATCTATAAAAGAGTCGACTCATAGTGCTTCAAACGAGTCGTCATGATAACGAGTCATTAGGTGTTTCGCGATGACGCAGCCACGAAACACAAGCCTCGCCAGTAGTTACGCGCGCAAACCAGGGAGATTTGAAACCTGCGGCCCCGCCCACTAACACAGAAAAAACACTAGACACACACACACAGACGCCGCCGGTCCAATGAAGTCACGCTGTGCTCAGATGGATAATATTGACAGTCTCTACCCAAAGATGAGTTGTGAACTGTGAAGAGTCAGTGGTTGAGGTTTATTCACTAGTGTAAGTAAGTGCGATTAAAATTGTTGCCTCGTTTAACTTGCAAATTATGTATTTATTGTGTTTTGTTACTTGTTAACCTGGTACAGTACACGCGGTTACTCTTTAGTAGAGAGAGAAAAAGAACAGGTCGAGTTTGTGACGCCTAGGGGCTAGGAGACAGGAGACTCGCGTCGCTTTCCCTAGTTCTTCTGAGGAGCGTTGTGTGTGTGTGTGTGTGTGTGTGTGTGTGTGTGTGAGAGAGAGAGAGAGAGAGAGAGCGAGAGAGAGAGAGAGAGACTCGCGTCGCTTTCCCTAGTTTTTCTGAGGAGCGTTGTGTGTGTGTGTGTGTGTGTGTGTGAGAGAGAGAGAGAGAGACTCGCGTCGCTTTCCCTAGTTCTTCTGAGGAGCGTTGTGTGTGTGTGTGTGAGAGAGAGAGAGGGAGAGGGAGAGGCTAGGAGACTCACGTCGATCACCCCAGTTCTTCTGAGGAGGGTTGTGTGTGTGTGTGTGTGTGAAAAAAGCCTTACACTATGAAGCGCGTGTGCACTGTGACTACTTTTATATTGTAGATTAGCAGCTGGGCATTTCACTCTGTCTCGTGCTGAAGCCTGTCACTGTCGACCAATCGCAGCAGGCTGTCATCGGTCCAATCAGCGCAGATTAGCTTCGCGCTGAGGAGGGGTTTGGGAACAAATGAATCGCTGAACGATTCATATGGGAGTCGCTGGTATAATTAGGTAAAAATAAATGCAGATTATAAGACCATCAAAGTGTTTTATGACCTTGCATGCATATTAGACTGTTGTTGGAGACCCTTACAACCTACATATGACCCTATTTCATGTATAATATGGGCTCTTTAAATGTAACAATTTCAATTCTGAAGCATAAATTATTATTATTATTATTATTATTATATAAATAATAATGATAATAATAAATAATAGTTCAAATAAGAGAAAATCAGTCTGCCCAGATATTAAGTCCTCAAAGAGTTTTAAATGTAATTTCAATTCTGAAGTAAAAATAAACTTTACTATATTATTATTATTATCAATAAAAATAAAATAATAATAATAATAATAATAATAATAATAATAATAAATAAATAAATTAACAATTTCAATAAAGTAAATAAAGTAATTTTCTTTAATTATTATCATTAATATTAATAATAATAATAATAATTATAATAATTATTATTATTATTATAAATAAAAATTATAAAATTAAAAAAAAGAAGAAAATCAGTCTGTCAGGTTATCAAATCACTTAAATTTAACAATTTTATTAAAGTAAACAAATCATTTTCTTTAATTATTGTCATTATTAATAATAACAAGAGCTTAAATAATATGAGAAAATCCGTCTGCTGGGATATTAAGTCCTTAAAAAAAGAATAATAACAATAACAACAATCTGAATATCATCCTAAAATAGGAGAAAATTAGTCAAAACCTTTACATTTAACCATTTCATTTCTGAAATTAAAATTATTCCTATTATTATTTTTATTATTATTTTAAATAATAATAATAATAGGCGGTTCATTCCACTGTGGTGAGCCCTGATTAATAAAGGGACTAAGCTGAAAAGAATATTAATAATAATAATAATAATAATAATAATAATAATAATAATAAGTAGAAGAAGAAGAGCTTAAAAAAAGAGAAAATCAATAGGTCAGGATATTCAGTCCTAAAAAGTCTTAAATATCATTTAAATTCTGAAGTAAAATGATAACATTATTATTATTATTTTAAAATAAGAGGAAATCTGTCTTAATTCAGGAGATGAAGTTCTCAAAAAGTCTTAAACTGAACTCAGTTGTACTCCTCAAGCAAACGTATCTTGTTTTAAGCATGTTCAGGCACTGCAGGATCAAACCAATGTGTTTTCATGAACATGATGTCAAACAATAAAACAGTCCAGCAGAGATCCCTCCTGATGTGAAAGAAAGCCCACAGAGAAGAGAATGTAGAAGAGAAGCGTGTTCAGACTCACGTGATGATGATGATGATGATGATGATGAAGATCAGTGTTTTCTGGACTGCACTAAATCAAGCAGATCATACAGTACACACACTCTAGTACACCAGAACACACACAGGAGGAGTTGATGTTGTATACTGAGCACGCTCCACACTGAAGAAACTCGCTTTCACAGGATGATTGCATGATTGTTCTGCAGGAAGTCTAGTTGCAATGCATTGTGGGTGGTCCACAGTGGCCAGTGGTATATTGAGGGATGCTGGACTCTCACACGCACTCAGTTTTAGAGAGAGAAACGTTCTGGAAAGTGGCACCAGGTAGAAAAGGAGTGCTGTTTCTTTTGTGGAAGCTTCTTCAGGATCAACACTTCATCACATCATCTCTGAGTCTTCTGATCCTCAAGTTTACTGTACAGAGAGACAGAGAAGATGAAGATAATAAAGATGATGAAGAAAACACACACGTCTACTGCATGCATATAACAAGCAGGCTCATTGGAGATACAGTCGAAATCTAAATTATTCACCCTTACATTTTCTTTTTCGTCTTCACATATTTCCCAAATGATGTTGAACAGATTCAGGAAATTTTCACAGTAATTCCTATAATATTTTTTCTTCTGGAGAAAGTCTTATTTGTTTTATTTCAGCCAGAATAAAAGCAGTTTTTAATTTTTAAAACTATTTTAAGGTCAATATTATTAGCCCCTTTAAGCTATATTAGTTTTGGATTGTCTACAGAACAAACCATCGTTATACAATGACTTGCCTAATTACCCTAACTTCACCCTAATTAAGCCTTTAAATGTCACCATGTGTACATTTTCGACAATCTTAAATACTGTACGTTACTGGCCACGTTTTGTCATATGTGCCATTTCACGTGAATCCACCAGAGGGCGCTGTGGACATTTCTGGAAATCTCAGAAACTGGTAAGCGGTACCACCCTGTAGCATTCATTTTACACACAAAATGCAGCCGCAAGTACCCTGAGGCACATGCAGCCCTGTGCACAGTTTCCCAATGAACCTGTGTTGGCTTATAAGCTGTGTGTACACTAGGTAGAGCAGAAGCAGCTCACTACACCTGATAATATTCCTGCTTAACTTACATATTTAAGTTGAATCAACTAAAAGGTGCAGAAGGTGATTGCCATGCTCACATATACACGCACACACTCACAATCATTCTGCATGTTAAAAATATTCATAACAGCATAATTTGGTGTTATATTATATGGTCTTATTTCTTATGGAGGGCGTCACAGTGGAGTTTGCATGTTCTCCCTGTGTTCGTGTGGGTTTCCTCTGAGTGCTCCGGTTTCTCCCACAAGCCCAAACACATGCGCTATAGGGGAATTGAATAAACTAAATTGGCCGTAGTGTATGTGTGTGAATGCAAGAGTGTATGGGTGTTTTCCAGTGTTTGGTTGTGGCTGGAAGTGCATCCACTGCGCAAAACATATGCTGGATAAGTTGGTGGTTCATTCCGCTGTGGCGACCCCTGATTAATAAAGGAACTAAGCCGAAAGGAAAATGAATGAATGAATTACTTATGGATACGCAAACTAAATTAATTCCTCATATTGTTATGTTTTATGAGTACATTCACAATACAACTATATCCAATATACTATTCATTATGATCAATTATTTTAATGACTGCATGTACCTGTAGTTCATAGGATCTAAAGGTTGTGTTGATGCCGTTTCCATTTGACTGCATTTAACAGTCCTAATCTTGAATATTGTACAACACACACACACTTATATTAGCATGTTCTTGGACTTTCTTACACACACATGCAAACACAAACACACACTTGTACAGCTATCTTTATAGGCTCTCTTCACAGCTGTAATGATGTTTCAACTGTACAAACTGTATATTCTCTCCCTTAACCCCCGCACCCAGCCCTCACAGGTAATAATCTGCACATTTACATTTTCAAAACACTTCATTATGTCTGGTTTCGGAGAGGTTTTTCGCATGGAGACCCAAAAAAGTCTCCACACAAGGTCAAAATGACTTGTTTTGCTATACTTGTGGGGACATTTGGTCCACAAAATAGGAGGAATACAAGGTTATTAAAATTAAAATGCACTGTAAATTAAATTGTAAAGTAAATTAAAATGCACTGTAAATTAAATTGTAAAGTAAATAAAATGCACTGTAAATTAAATTGTAAAGTAAATAAAATGCACTGTAAATTAAATTGTAAAGTAAATTAAAATGCACTGTAAATTAAATTGTAAAGTAAATAAAATGCACTGTAAATTAAATTGTAAAGTAAATAAAATGCACTGTAAATTAAATTGTAAATTAAAATGCACTGTAAATTAAATTGTAAATTAAAATGCACTGTAAATTAAATTGTAAAGTAAATTAAAATGCACTGTAAATTAAATTGTAAAGTAAATTAAAATGCACTGTAAATTAAATTGTAAAGTAAATTAAAATGCACTGTAAATTAAATTATTGTAAAGTAAATTAAAATGCACTGTAAATTAAATTGTAAAGTAAATTAAAATGCACTGTAAATTAAATTGTAAAGTAAATAAAATGCACTGTAAATTAAATTGTAAAGTAAATAAAATGCACTGTAAATTAAATTGTAAAGTAAATAAAATGCACTGTAAATTAAATTGTAAAGTAAATAAAATGCACTGTAAATTAAATTGTAAAGTAAATAAAATGCACTGTAAATTAAATTGTAAATTAAAATGCACTGTAAATTAAATTGTAAAGTAAATTAAAATGCACTGTAAATTAAATTGTAAAGTAAATTAAAATGCACTGTAAATTAAATTGTAAAGTAAATAAAATGCACTGTAAATTAAATTGTAAAGTAAATAAAATGCACTGTAAATTAAATTGTAAAGTAAATAAAATGCACTGTAAATTAAATTGTAAAGTAAATAAAATGCACTGTAAATTAAATTGTAAAGTAAATTAAAATGCACTGTAAATTAAATTGTAAAGTAAATAAAATGCACTGTAAATTAAATTATTGTAAAGTAAATTAAAATGCACTGTAAATTAAATTATTGTAAAGTAAATTAAAATGCACTGTAAATTAAATTATTGTAAAGTAAATTAAAATGCACTGTAAATTAAATTGTAAAGTAAATTAAAATGCACTGTAAATTAAATTGTAAAGTAAATTAAAATGCACTGTAAATTAAATTGTAAAGTAAATAAAATGCACTGTAAATTAAATTGTAAAGTAAATAAAATGCACTGTAAATTAAATTGTAAATTAAAATGCACTGTAAATTAAATTGTAAAGTAAATTAAAATGCACTGTAAATTAAATTGTAAAGTAAATTAAAATGCACTGTAAATTAAATTGTAAAGTAAATTAAAATGCACTGTAAATTAAATTGTAAAGTAAATAAAATGCACTGTAAATTAAATTGTAAAGTAAATAAAATGCACTGTAAATTAAATTGTAAAGTAAATAAAATGCACTGTAAATTAAATTGTAAAGTAAATAAAATGCACTGTAAATTAAATTGTAAAGTAAATTAAAATGCACTGTAAATTAAATTGTAAAGTAAATAAAATGCACTGTAAATTAAATTATTGTAAAGTAAATTAAAATGCACTGTAAATTAAATTATTGTAAAGTAAATTAAAATGCACTGTAAATTAAATTATTGTAAAGTAAATTAAAATGCACTGTAAATTAAATTGTAAAGTAAATTAAAATGCACTGTAAATTAAATTGTAAAGTAAATTAAAATGCACTGTAAATTAAATTGTAAAGTAAATAAAATGCACTGTAAATTAAATTGTAAAGTAAATAAATGCACTGTAAATTAAATTGTAAATTAAAATGCACTGTAAATTAAATTATTGTAAAGTAAATTAAAATGCACTGTAAATTAAATTATTGTAAAGTAAATTAAAATGCACTGTAAATTAAATTGTAAAGTAAATTAAAATGCACTGTAAATTAAATTATTGTAAAGTAAATAAAATGCACTGTAAATTAAATTATTGTAAAGTAAATTAAAATGCACTGTAAATTAAATTGTAAAGTAAATTAAAATGCACTGTAAATTAAATTGTAAAGTAAATTAAAATGCACTGTAAATTAAATTGTAAATTAAAATGCACTGTAAATTAAATTGTAAAGTAAATTAAAATGCACTGTAAATTAAATTGTAAATTAAAATGCACTGTAAATTAAATTGTAAAGTAAATTAAAATGCACTGTAAATTAAATTATTGTAAAGTAAATTAAAATGCACTGTAAATTAAATTGTAAAGTAAATAAAATGCACTGTAAATTAAATTGTAAAGTAAATTAAAATGCACTGTAAATTAAATTGTAAAGTAAATAAAATGCACTGTAAATTAAATTGTAAAGTAAATTAAAATGCACTGTAAATTAAATTGTAAAGTAAATAAAATGCACTGTAAATTAAATTGTAAAGTAAATTAAAATGCACTGTAAATTAAATTATTGTAAAGTAAATTAAAATGCACTGTAAATTAAATTATTGTAAAGTAAATTAAAATGCACTGTAAATTAAATTGTAAAGTAAATAAAATGCACTGTAAATTAAATTATTGTAAAGTAAATTAAAATGCACTGTAAATTAAATTATTGTAAAGTAAATTAAAATGCACTGTAAATTAAATTGTAAAGTAAATAAAATGCACTGTAAATTAAATTGTAAATTAAAATGCACTGTAAATTAAATTGTAAAGTAAATTAAAATGCACTGTAAATTAAATTATTGTAAAGTAAATTAAAATGCACTGTAAATTAAATTATTGTAAAGTAAATTAAAATGCACTGTAAATTAAATTGTAAAGTAAATTAAAATGCACTGTAAATTAAATTATTGTAAAGTAAATTAAAATGCACTGTAAATTAAATAGTAAAGTAAATAAAATGCACTGTAAATTAAATTATTGTAAAGTAAATAAAAATGCACTGTAAATTAAATTATTGTAAAGTAAATTAAAATGCACTGTAAATTAAATTGTAAAGTAAATTAAAATGCACTGTAAATTAAATTGTAAAGTAAATTAAAATGCACTGTAAATTAAATTGTAAAGTAAATAAAATGCACTGTAAATTAAATTATTGTAAAGTAAATAAAAATGCACTGTAAATTAAATTATTGTAAAGTAAATTAAAATGCACTGTAAATTAAATTGTAAAGTAAATTAAAATGCACTGTAAATTAAATTGTAAAGTAAATTAAAATGCACTGTAAATTAAATTATTGTAAAGTAAATTAAAATGCACTGTAAATTAAATAATTGTAAAGTAAATTAAAATGCACTGTAAATTAAATTATTGTAAAGTAAATTAAAATGCACTGTAAATTAAATAATTGTAAAGTAAATTAAAATGCACTGTAAATTAAATTGTAAAGTAAATAAAATGCACTGTAAATTAAATTGTAAAGTAAATAAAATGCACTGTAAATTAAATTGTAAAGTAAATAAAATGCACTGTAAATTAAATTATTGTAAAGTAAATAAAATGCACTGTAAATTAAATTGTAAAGTAAATTAAAATGGACTGTTTTAATTAACAATTAGATGCATGAAACAATGAACCAGGTTTATTATTGTATTAATGTTTGATTTTAAAGAGTCACGAAACACCAAAACTCATTATTTGAGATGTTGACAGTCATATATGTATCCCACGTTGCTAAAAACGCTATTAGGACACATATATTTCAGCAAAAAGTGAAAATTGGTTGTTTTTGCGTTGTTTCGAGCAAATTCGTTCTTCCAGTTTGAAAAGAAATTTTGAAGCTGCGTCACGACGAATAGATCTAGATGTCTGTACCGGCGGGTACAACATGACGAGTTTTCATCATTAAATCAAGAGATAGACTTGGTTTCGATCCAATCAGCGCTCTCTGTTGAGTCACAACTTCATTAATATGCATGATAGCTACAAAGAGACACCACGTTGTGTTGCCAACCATTATTAAAACAAGTGAAAGAAGAAGAATTGTTTGGAGACATGGGTCGTCAGTGTTGTGTTTATAAATGTGCTGCAATGAAGGTTTAGCCATTTCCCCACTATGAGAACACAGCTGGACTCATGTGTGGATTACATTATATGCATGACAGAATGAACATACCAGGCCTTTTTATACTACTGTCATAATTGAAGTGTAAATGAATGTGCGGATTTGTCCGTCTGGGGAAGAGCTTTAAACTCCACACTTACTGTGTCGCTTCCTCCATCAGACACAGACTGAGGGTCATAATGCAGAGGTGAATAAACCCAGCTCCTGTCCTCTGGAGGCTGCAGACGCACCAGCAGAGGGCGCCACACACACGCACACACACATTTACACATGCATGCACACACACAAACAACACAGACGGGCCGAGGGGAGATGCATGAAACAGAAACACACAAAGACAGAAAGAGACATGAGGAGACTGGAGAACACATTTAACATACAGTGGGAGAAATAAAAGCACAGAAACAGAGAAGCCTCAGAACAGAAACTCACACTGTTTTGGAAGCATGCAATAGGATTGCAGTGCACAGTGTGCATATTTTGGGTATGCATGCAATATTTGGATGACCACTAGTATTATTATTACAGCACACACACACACACACACACACACACACACAATTGTAGAAAGCTGTCTTTGTTTTCATTCATTCATTTTATTTTCGGCTTAGAGCCCTTATAAATCCAGGGTCGCCACAGCGCAATGAACCGCCAACTTATCCAGCATATGTTTTACGCAGCGGATGCCCTTCCAGCTGCAAACAATCACTGGGAAACACCCATACACACACATACACTATGGATGATTTAGCTTACCCAATTCACCTATAGGATATGTCTGTGGAATGTGAGGGAAACCGGAGCACCCGGAGGAAACCCACGCCAACACAGGGAGAACATGCAAACTCCACACAGAAATGCCAACTGACCCGAGGCTCGAACCAGCGACCTTCTTGCTGGCGATTAAGCTACCCACTGCGCCATCGTGTTTTTATTTTCATTCATTCATATTCTTATCAGCTTTGTCCCTTTATTAATCAGGGGTCACCACAGCGGAATGAACCGCCAACTTCTCTAGTAAATGCTTTACGCAGCGAATGTCCTTCCAGCTGCAACCTGTAACCGGGATACAACCATGTGTGACCATCCCACGTATAATTTGGGTCACAAAGTAAATTATTTGTATGTGTTTCACTTTAATTTATTAATTTCTAGTTCTATGTGTATATACACTGTGTGTGAATTACTCAAATACACTTATAGTGAGTTTGCACTGAACAGTTCAGCTGCATCTTCTGAATTCTGAGTGGCAGCTGAGAGAGTTGAGTTACCATGACGACTGCAGCGCATCCTCAGACAACAAAGAGGACCTTGAAGCAGCAACTAACTCTTGTCTCGCTCTCTTATTACTAAGGTTAGTTAAATTAACTAAATGTCATATAAATCTAGTATACACATGCTTTAATGTATAAATAATCAGCTTTACCTGATTATTTGATTAATAATTTTAAGATGCCTATATCATATAGAAGTTTATTCATGTAAGTGTCATTTGATTTCATGTATTCAGAGTGTTTTGTGTACATCACTTACTGTAAATACTTCAATAACAGACTAGACGAAAACAGAGTTGACAATGAACAATGACATAGTTGACAAAACATTATAGTAGATGGTAACAGTTGACCGTAATAATCATAACCTGTAGCTCTGTGGCGAGGGAGGCGAGCGCGGGCATTTACAACACTACAGTTTGTGACAGATTCTAGCATTTCTGTCCACATGGTTAAGGTTTCATGTTGCTTTTTGTTTGTTTGTTTATTAATTTATTGTGATGTGAGTTGATTTAAGTATCTATACAGTGTGTACTATTTTATCCAACGTGTTTATGAATCATGTTGTGATTTAAAGTGTCTTACTGACTCTAACATACAAATGTGGATATGTAATAAAAGACAACCAAGAGGACCTTGAAGCAGCAACTAACTCTTGTCTCTCTCACTTATTACTAAGACTACTGCTTACAGTCTTCCTGACAGCCAGGCACCTGTAACACATACACACTCATTCACACACATACACTACAGACAATTTAGCTTACCCAATTCACCTATAACACATGTTTTAGGATTTGTTGGGGAAACCGAAGCACCCGGAGAAATGGGGAGAACATGCAAACTCCACACAGAACCAGCGACCGTCTTGCTGCGAGGCGATTACGTACCCACTGCGCCACTGTGATGCCCCTGTTTTGGTTTTCATTTTAGTGAATCAAGTTCAACTGAATTGAAAAGAGAATTGTTTCTGAAATAAAAATAGTTAGTGTTATTTTTATACATGTAATGATGGAGCTTAAATTCAGTTTTATGTTCACTGCAAAATAATTATTTTCTTGTTTACAGTTTTTTGTCTTGTTTCTAGTCCAAATCTCAAAGAATTCTTAAATCGAGATATACTGTGAAGAAATAAAGTGAAAATGAAGTGAGTTTTTCCTTAAAATAAGCAAAATGCTAAGCCAATGGGGCAAGCAAAATAATCGTACAGCATGTCAAAAGAAAAGAAACTAGATAATTTAGCTTGTTTTAAGGAAAAACTTTAATTTTGGCATATTATTTCTTAAAAAAAGACAGAGCTTTTATTGCTTTTCTTGAAAATGCTTCTTGGTTTAAGAATTTTTAGAGATTTGGACTAGAAACAAGACAGAAAATCTAAGAAAAGCACTTTTTTTTGTTGCAGTGTTGTTCAGGTATATTTGAGGCAATAGCCAAAAAACACATTGTATTGGTCAAAATGCTCAATATTTAAATTATTTATTGTGAAGGCTGATTGGTCTGATGACATTAATTATATGAGACACACACACAAAAAAAATAAATCACTGATGTATTCTGATATTCCAATGCGTAAAAGCACAACTCTTAATGAAGCCAAGCATAAGAGAAAGAAGAGGTGTCTCTGTCAGAGGGCGCACCGAACCAACAAACCAGCTGAAGGAACTTTGGCTGACCTCACTGCTCAGTTTACACACATGAATTTCAGTGCATGAATGTGTAGGCACGCTATGCAGGCTGATGATAAAACTGATACATGTTGATTTATGTATTATAATATACTCGGATGACTATGTATCTGTTTGCCCGAAGGATCTGTTCAATTGATAATCATGCTCTTGAACGTAGGATTTAATTAGGTTATACACCTGTGTTTATGAATGATCTATATGCTCTGTCTCTGAACACGGTTTCTGATACCTGTCTCCAAACACGGTCCCAGAGTTGATCATTATCTATGCATGAGAAGTATAAAAGCTGAAATGTACAAACCAGCTTTGCGCTTTCTGATTTCTCTTCACTGAAGTTGGTTGCCCTTTATCTTCAACGGAGGATAAAGTAAAGGATTTTATTTTCTGTTATTCATCTTTTGTTTATTCTACTTTTCACTGGATTTTATTTTATTTATAAAAGTAAATTTGATTACTTATCTTCTCTGGAGTGGACATGGACTTCATTTTTAAAGTCTTTTCATTTTTCAACCTTCTGTCTCGCTACGATCCAACTCGCTCTTTAAGATCTCAAAACTCCGGGCTTCTGGTAGTACCTAGAGTATCAAAGTCGAGTAAAGGAGGTCGAGCCTTCTCATTTACGGCTCCTAAACTCTGGAATAGCCTTCCTGATAACGTCCGAGGCTCAGACACACTTTCACAGTACAAAACTAGATTAAAAACCTATCTTTGTAGTAAAGCAGACACTCAGTGCATCACTTAGTGGTATGATACATGAATGTGCTCCACACAGGTCTCTTCATCTTGTTTATATACACTATGATTAGCAGCTAAGCTAATTATTCTCTTTATTCTCCATTTCCATCTGGCGATACTCTTCCCGAGGCCCTCAGATTATGCAGAGTCACTGATTCGATCCAAGACCAGTGACGAGATGATCCCAAGGTTTCCATAATCCTAGACCGGGCCGTATCCTGAGCAGCTGCTGTGGTGGTCATGGAGGAGTGGAGAACATGAGACTGATTCCTGTGACGCTCCAGGGACAGACGAGTCTTCGCTGAGGCCAGCTTCCAGCCTCCGCCGCTGAGACTGCAGCTCTGCACAAGACGTTTGGCCAGCGGAGAAATAGTCGTCCCCATCAGAGTCTGGTTTCTCTCAAGGTTTTTTTTTTCTTCACTTTCGCCAATTGGTGAAGTTTTTTCCTCGCCGCTGTCGTCTCTGGCTTGCATGGTTCAGGATCTGTAGAGCTGCGCATCGCTGGATTTGCTCTTCAGTGTTTGGACTCTCAGTAGTGATTATTAAACCACACTGAACTGAGCTAAACTGAACTACGCTGTTCCAATTTGCTATGATCTTTTATGTGAAGCTGCTTTGACACAATCTACATTGTAAAAGCGCTATACAAGTAAAGGAGAATTGAATTTAATTGAATTTTCCAGAACTCAAGTTACCCTGTGTGGTAAAGTACGAATCTAATTTATTCATTTTACAATTACATTATAAAGACGATCCTTTATCTAAACTCTAGCTAAGAAATATAGTGAAGGGAGGATCCTGGTCTATCTTTGTTTATTATGTACACTTGCTATATCAAAACTTAATACTAATATGTATTGCTAAGACCTTCATTTGCACAGCTTTAAAGGTGATTGTATCACTATTTAGACTTGATTGTACCCTCAGACTGCAGATCTTAGCCTGTTTTCAGCCAAATATTGTTTTATGCTAACAAACCATATGTCAATACAATAAAACTATTTATTCAGCTTTCAAATTATACATAAATCTCAACTTGACACCTATGACTGGTTTCGTGGTGTACTGTACACACTATTTCAGTAAGGATTATTTTATTTTAAATCAAGTTTGTATAGGCGCAGTGGGTAGCACATTCGATCACAGCAAGAAGGACGCTGGTTCGAGCCTCAGCTGGGTCAGTTGGCATTTCTGTGTGGAGTTTGCAAGTTCTCCACTTAGACATGTGGTATAGGTGAATTGGTCCGTCGTGTATGTGTGTGAACTAGTTTGTATGGATGTTTCCCAGTGATGGGTTGCAGCTGGAAGGGCATCCGCTGCATAAAACCTATGCTGGAAATGCTGGATAAGTAGGCGACCCCAGATTAATAAAGAGACTAAGCCGAAAAGAAAATGAATGAATAAAGTTTGTATATGCTGGTGTGCTGTAAACTAGTTTTACATTTCAGACATCTTTCAGGTCCTCCATATAATGCGATATTGACTACATCTCTGAGATTCTGCTATGAACATATATATGATACTGTATATATACTGTATATGACAGTCATATATGCTGTGTGAAACACAAATTAGGTCTGAACTGAATTTTTGGCAGCCGAAAGAGAAAAACTGGTAAAAATATGAGCCCAGAATATTCAACACATGTAAATATATACTTATCTATGTATGAACTGCACATGATCAGTGGAGAAGCAAAGTTTGCTCAAATAACATTCAGACATTTCTATGTAGTATACTTATTCCTGCTGCTTGCAAGAGAGTCTTGTCATAGCAACACTGGTAAAATGACACCACCTGCCTTGTTTATTGAAATTATAAAGTCAATAAAATGTGCTGCTTTATTGGTTTGTGTTTTCTGAAATCTGCATAATATAAGTTCTTGAGTTAAATTTTAACAAAAGGTCCCACTTTATATTAAGATGCCTTAACTAATATGTACTTACACCTAAATTAATCAATAGTTACAAAGTACTTATCGTGTAAATACATGTTTTTACATTGCACTTATGATTGATTAAATACATGCATGTTATTACATCTGTCAATACTTTCTGTAATTACATCTTTAATTACACTGTTGACCATCCCTTACACCTTAACCCACCCTTAAACCTACCCATAGCACCAAAACCTGTCCCAAACCCTACCGGTATACCACCTTAAGAGTGCCAGAATTGTTCTGCAATGCATTATGAACATAGTAAGTCCATTGTATTTATATTTTGACGTAAGTACATAGTAGTTAAGGCCACTTAATATAAAGAGGGACCAAACTAAATTATATGCACATATTATTTAAAGGAACAGTTCACCCAAACATGAAAATTATCCTTCCTTTAAGAGTTTCTTTCTTCTGTTGAACACAAAAGCAGATATTTTGAAGAAAGCTAAAAATCGGTAACCATCGACTTCCATAGTAGGAAAAATAAATACTATGGAAGTCAATGGTTACAGGTTTTCAGCATTCTTCAAAATATCTGCTTTTGTGTTCAACAGAAGACAGAAACTCCTAAAGATTTGGAACAAGTAAAGGAAGAGTAAATAAGGACAGAATTTTCCTTTTTGGGTGAACTTTCCCTTTAATAAATGATTCTCAAATTGCATTTTCTTTTTGGGCCAAGTGCATCCAGAATTTCCATTTCGGTGCAGAATTTTTATTTCAGCGCATCCCTAATATGAACACTACAATGACGAAAACTAACTATATAGTACTACTAATGTAATACTAATCCAGAAATCAGCAACTTCCCATCAGGGGCTAAAATCTACAGTGATCTACTGTATTTTAAGACAGACACATAAAATTTGACGCTAACAGAACCCTAAAATCACCTCTAACACTAAACTCTACAGCAGAGACTCCCAAACCAGGGTTTTGAGAAATTAATCATTAAAATTATTAACCACTGTACAGCAAGTGTAGATCAAAACCAATGAGCCACGACATTATGACCACCTACAGGACTTAATAGTCACAGTCTATTATCTGTGAGATCTGCATCGTTAAATGATTGTAAATCTGTTAATGCGCGGATGCTGACATGTTTTGTGAATAAAGTGTTAAATGCAGCAACTGTGGAGCGTGCAGCAGCATAGATCTGGCAAACTTTACAGCATGTGTAAATCTCATAACAGGTGAATGTGGGAAAGATGTACGCAGGGAGTAATGTTGCGTTGGTAACTGCATGAACAGTGTTGACAAGGCATTTGTTCTGCATTTAAAGTAATCATAATCAGTGTCATGAGCTGTCATGTGCAGTTAAAGTCTTATTAGCCCCCCTATACATTATATATTTTGAATGGAAACACAGCTCTGTTTGGTTGCCAAATGCACTCTGGCTGGTCATAATGTAAAGGCTCATCGCTGTGACTGTGTGTGTTTCTGGTTTGGGAAGTCCTGCTGTTAGGTGTTCAGATCTGCTGACTTACGACACTGCAGGAGCTGAGCTTCCTCCGCTGGAGAACAGGAGAATAAACCCAATACCTGCCCTCAGCATACTGATACACACATTCATTCATGCACACACGTATGCGTGCACACACACACACACACAGTCGATGGGAAATGAGGAATGGATAAACAAAAGAGACGGACAGGAAGGAAGAGGGAGAGAAACAGGAAACAGATCATGATGATGCTGATGAATATGAACTGATATTAGGGACAACATCAATTCAGTTTTTACTTGCTGAAAACAACTTTATAATATGGTTAAACGTCAACTTTTTTTCATAAATACCATTTCTTATTGACTTTGTGACGTAAAATAAATAAATGTAAAAAATGGCAAAAAATAAATGGCTGTGAGTGTGATATTTCTCATATATTGCATACAGTAATATACTCTATACACTCACTGGCCACTTTATTAGGTATACCTTACTAGTACCGGGTTGGACCCTCTTTAGCCTTCAGAACTGCCTTAATTCTTCATGTCGTAGATTCAACAAGGTACTGGAAATATTCCTCAGAGATTTTGCTCCATATTGACATGATAGCATCACACAGTTGCTGCAGATTTGTCGGCTGCACATCCATGATGCGAATCTCCCGTTCCACCACATCCCAAAGGTGCTCTATTGGATTGAGAACTGGTGACTGTGGAGGCCATTTGAGTACAGTGAACTCATTGTCATGTTCAAGAAACCTGAAAAAAGTCTGAGATGATTCAAGCTTTATGACCTGACGTGTTATCCTGCTGGACGTAGCCATCAGAAGATGGAGACACTGTGGTCATAAAGGGATGGACATGGTCAGCAGCAATACTCAGGTAGGCTGTGGCTTTGACACGATGCTCAATTGGTACCAATGGACTGAAAGTGTGCCAAGAGAATATCCCCCACAACATTACACCACCACCACCAGTATGAACCGTTGATACAAGGAAGGATGGATCCATGCTTTCATGTTGCTGATGGCAAACTCTGACCCGACCATCTGAATGTGGCAGCAGAAATGGAGACTCATCAGACCAGACAACGTTTCTCCAATCTAATATTGTCCAGTTTAGGTGAGCCTGTGTGAATTGTAGCCTGTTTCCTGTTCTTAGCTGACAGGAGCGGCACCCGGTGTGGTCTTCTGCTGCTGTAGCCCATCCGCCTCAAGGTTGGACGTGTTGTGTGTTCAGAGATGCTCTTCTGCAGACCTCGTTTGTATCGAGTGCTTATTTGAGTTACTGTTGCCTTTCTATCAGCTGGAACCAGTCTGGCCATTCTCCTCTGGCATCAACACGGCGCCCAGAGAACTGCCGCTCATTGGATATTTTCTCTTTTAAAGACCATTCTCTGTAAACCCTAAAGATGGTTGTGCGTGAAAATCCCAGCAGATCAGCAGTTTCTGAAACACTTAGACCAGCCCGTCTGGCACAAACAACCATGCCACGTTCAAAGTCACTTAAATCCCCCTCCCCATTCTGATGCTCAGTTTGAACTGCAGCAGATCGTCTTGACCATGTCTACATGCCTAAACGCATTGAGTTGCTGCCATGTGATTGGCTGATGGACCGGTGTACCTAATAATGTGGCCGGTGAGTATAGTTAATATTGTGTAATATTGTACATACATTTATATTACCTATAATAAATAAAAATATGAATATGAATGACTATACACAAGCACTCACACACACACGCACACATTCTCTCACTATGTCTCTCATGCACACATTCCATTACTCCAAAACATTAGCAAATCACTCTGATTGTTTTAATTAACTTGTCATACTGTAGAATCAGCACGATGAAATCAGAACCGCTTTATTGTCTGAACACAATCTGGCAACCGACTTCAGGCTCTCCTGTCAGATATATGAGAAAAATAACAGACTAATAGATGGAGAAAGAACACTGCAACTATTCACCCAGAGAGAGAAGTGAGACACACACGCTCGTACGCACACATTACCTTCATAACTCGACCACATCCTCCAGACTGATGCTCTGAGGAACATGTGACTCACAGTTAGCTCGTATATAAATTGTAATTAAAAATGTCATTTTAATTAAGGATTAAATCTAATTAGATCCACTTGTTTGGTAAAGAAAGCTACAGGAGCTCTCTTATAGAAAATATGACTTTACAAACTGTTGTACATAAATCAAATAAAAAAATGTGCAAATTATTCAATAATATTACTCAAATTAGCATGATAAATGCTAAATAATTATATTCATAATTATATATATATATATATATATGTATGTATATATATATATATATGTATATGTATATAAATACATACACACACACACATATATATATATATATACACACATATATACATACATACATACATATATAAACACATATATACATACATATATACACACACATACATACATATATACACACACACACACATATACATATACATATATATATATATATACACATACACACACACACATTTGCATAGGTAAATTAATAGACTTGATGGTCTCAGAAATCTGCATATTTCTGCAGGTGATGATTCTGTGTTAGCCTACCTGTAAGTAACACTTCTTCACTCAGCATGAAATTATATTAAAATGACCCCATTTTACTGGTGTAAATTTAGTATTTGACCTGACCAGCAGCAAAACAATACCTGCTTAAGCTCTTAAACTCAACACAGACAGATAATCCTCACTTTAAAAGAGCACATCTGCAGCTATGTTTCCATCCATCTATTTTTATGAGTATTTTGGAATATTGCATAAAAAATGCTTAATGGAAATGCCAAGATGTGCATATATTTTTAAAAAAGCATATACAACCCCAAATCAGAAAAAGTTGGGACAGTATGGAAAATGCTAATAAAAAAGAAAGTAGTGATTTCTAAATGTACTGTCTTGTATTTCATTACAGACAATACAACAAACATTATTTAATGTGTTCCTCATGATTATTGTATTAATATCATTTATGAGAGGAAAGAAAGACCACATTAGCTTCTCCCAATGCACTAAACTACATTTCTCTGGCGATTATTTGCTCCAGTTTATCAGGAAGTGATGCTTTTTATTGTAGCGATATCACCACGTGGGCTCAGGACTACTTTGGCAAACCTTTGTCAAGCACAATATGCTGCCTTCTTTTCCAGGGACACCCATGCATATTTCAACAAGACAATGCAAAACCACATTCTGCACACATTACAAAGTCCTGCTGCGGAGAAAGAGGATACAGGTACTTGACTGGCCTGCCTGCAGTCCTAACCTGTCTCCAATAGAGAATGTGTGATGCATTTTGAAGACAACGAAGACCCCGTACTGTTGCTCATCTTAAGACTTTACACCTGAAACACTTCATCACTTCAGTCCCTAAACATCTTTTAAGTGTTAACAGCAACATTACAGAGTGGTAAATGCTCTACTTGTCCAACTTTTTTTGAAATTTGTTGCAAATTAGAATAAAAAATAAAGATAAAAGTCATGAGGAACACATTAAATAATGTCTGTAGTATTGTCTACAATGAAGTCAAAGTCAATTTAGTAATCGCTACTTTTTATTCTGTCCCAACTTCTTCTGATTTGGAGTTGTAAAAAAACTGTGTGCACAATTGAGTAGGATCAACTTTTTATCCGATAAGAAAAAATTAGCATGAACTATGATGGAAATACATTTAGTAAATAAACTCCAGCATGCGCATCAGTAAAGTGATGTGATTTAGTTTGAACCATAGACTGTAAAATATATGGACGTAGCATCCGTGACGTCACCCATAGGTTTCTGAACACTGCAAAAGAAGCTACAAGTAGGCGCGGCGAACCGTCGCCATTTTGTTTGCGCGTCATCGCACCCACGGCGGGATACCAAACAAGGGCAAAGAGGCGGAGAGTAAGCGGAGCTACAGACACCTGCTGGCACTTTGCTTAGACCTGGCAGACAGACTTTACTTTGGGAGAAACGCTTGATACTTTATTACCTGCAACTCGTTTGTGTTCTGACCACATGTGCTTGGCTGTACACTATATCAATAAAGTGTTTAGACTTTCAAAAACACTGTAGTAATACACTGAGCCACTAAACATTGTTCTTATGACGTTTTTCTACAGGAGGAAACCGCAAATTACTTCCAAACACTTCAGATGTGTGTGTGTGTTAGTAAATGCAAGACTATTGATAAAATCCAGCATAACACTGTATGATAATGCTTCATATGACTGTTCTAAAGCCTACAGCTAATCAATCTGTCACATTCTGGAGTGCTTTACAGCCCTAAAGAGCATTATAAATGATAAATGATCTTAAATAAAACAAATACATTTATAGAGATGGTATACTAGTATATAACTTTACTCACATGGGAAACGGAGGCCACATGAATGGTTTGTGAGCACAATTAAGTGCACACAGCATCCCATATCATCTGATGATTGTAAGATTGTAAGTCCAAAAGGCAGCTGACTGTATAAAGCCACATAAAACAACACAAAAATACGATGAATATGCCGATATCAGTGGCTAATCTGCAGGATTCAGCTGAGGTGAAGTGACGGCGACCAGCGAGACCTAGCTGTCACTCAAGTGGCCACGCCCTTAATTATGCAAACTTAATATAATCTAATATAAAGGAAATGGATGAGTTATAAAAAAATTCACCCCCCTCAAAGTTGTCATGGAGGGTAATAATAGCTATATGAACCAAAATCGTTCTTTGTACCAGGCTGTAAACACCTTTTTTTCTGCTGTAAAGTTGGCCATTCTAACAGTGGGCTCAATTGCAATTTGCTCTATTATGGAGCAGGACTAGCGGAATTTTGATGAATTGCAGTTTCAGTTACTTCCGTACTGGCTTCCCGAGGGAGAGCGGGAGGTTGCCGCATGGTTTGAACAGATGATAAAAATGACGACGTTAATGGACTTTGCAGTGTTTCCAGCACATTGTAAAAGATCTGAAATGTTGTTTTGCTCATTTCTAAAACCCTATCAGCCGTCAGTCCGTCATCACAGTGATTAAGTATTATTATTCTTCTATTAATATTCCCTCCAGAACTGTCTTGAGCATCTGTCTGTGCTCCCAAAGAGCTTCTCATGCCTCCTAAAACCACCGCGTTCATTGCGTTTCGTCTTCTTCATCTGAGGCGCAACTCATTTATTGAAGGAAAAACTCCACTGTGGCTTCTCCAAATACACTAAACTACATTTCTCTGACTCATATTTGCTCCAGTTTATCAGGAAGTGATGATTTTGTTCTCTTTTGTTTCTCATTGGATAGAAACCCTGCTTTATTCACTAAGGTTTTATGCAATATTCCAGATTTACACATAAGTTGAATGCACATCTTTAGATGGAAACAAGGCTAAAGTCAGAGTAACATCCTCCAGTCATGATTCTACTTACGAAGTAGATGTCGGTGTTTGCTGCGAGCTCTTCCTCCAGAGACTCGTGGCTCTGGCTCTGGGACAGCGGATCTGCTGGGGGAAGCTGCGTTTGTGGGTTAGGTTCTGCTAATTCAGTGCTTCTGCTTTCTGCTTCTGGAGGATCTGCTGCCGTCTGCTGCTCGGAGACTGCTGGAGGAGGATTTTCCTGATCATCTGGAGCTGAAGATGCTGTTTGTGTCTCCAGATCATCAGCAGGGTCTGAATCTGATACTGCAGATGGAGGAGGAATGTCTGTCTCTGCTGCAATGCTAAAAAAAGGACAAGAAATAATGGTCAAAAATGATTGTTTACCTCTCTGCCAATCATTGAATACAACGTTTTGTTTTATTTTTGGATTATTAAATTTTTTTTGTATATGGGTGGATTTTAGGCTCTACTGTGAATGGCTTTTAAAGAGCACATAGTTGACCTCTTTTTTATGATGTAATATTAATATTATGGTTCTTCTGAGTGTGCCAGTTTAGGTTCAGTTTAAAACACAATTCAGATTTGTTTATTATAATGTGTTAAAAAGTGTCATGTTGGGGGCGTGTCCACAGCTCGCTGACTTAGGGGTGTGTTGCTTCACATGTAAATTAGTTTCGGCTTCCCGCAGACGTAACAAGGGGGCGGGGCCATGAGCTCACCTGCTCTGCGTTTGCAACAGAGTCTGACAGGCAGACAGAGAAGGAGCAGGAGTGAGAGGTTCAGCAATCAGTCATACATGTACGACTCGGACACAGAACAAGCAGAACGTACAAAATCATTTGTGTCTTTGTACAGTTTTACAGCCAACTGTGTGCTAGTTTCAAGTGCCGAGCTTGTACACAGAAACTAATAACCACGCACACTGAATTAACTTTGACTAAGGCACCGGATGCGCCGCTCGAAGCCGCGACACGGCACACCAGACACTCTCTGTGGTGCGGCAGATACATGGTGTCCCGAATCGTCGCGCCATGCATTTTTGAATTCTAAACATAGGTTTCTGCAGCGGTCCACGGTCCACTTGAGTGTACCCTGATAGAAACCTATGTTTAGAATTCTAAAACGCATGCTAGTTAAGATCACAGGGAGCTTCTGGGATCGCGAGAAATGCAAACGGCTGAAGTATAAGGTAGACTCAATGAGACGTTTGCAAACCTACCTAAAGATACAACCAATAATTCTGATTAGAGCGATAATGTGGAGAATATTGCTCTTGTGTTGAGCCCAATGAGCCTTGCATCTAAAAATAGAGCTAGCGTGTTCCTTTAGTGATATCACTTCGACTCACGCTGAAAATGGCGGACGTGAATCAACAAACTGAGGATATGATGTTTTATTGGACAGTGACAATATTGCCTGTCAATCAATATTGGTGGGCGGGGGGACTGCTCTCCTACGTCAAGTAGCGGTCGATTTAAAAAAAACTGCTCCAATTGGTCCACCATTTTTTATGTTGTTAAATTGAAAAAAAAAGCACTGGGTGTGTTTATATCACCCCAATATGACGGTCTATACACCATACATGCACATATGTCTGTCCAAACAGCTTGAAAAGTAGATTTTTTACCATAGGTGCCCTTTAAAGAATAAAAAAGGACCGTGATGGCAATCTTTTCATAGTAATTGAGAAATGTAAATGAATTGTTTATTTTTATTGTGCTAAAATTAATATTATTTGAGTAAATAAAAAAAGAAAAAGGCAAAACTTGATTTTTGTTAGCCAAAAATAATAACAATAATAATAATAATAATAATAATAATAATAATAATAATAATACATATAAAAATACATTTGTTTTATTGAGTTAAGATGCAAAAGCCTCTAAGAGCCATCTAAACATTTCTTCTAAAATAAGTCTCCTATACTTATTTTCAGTTATTTTACATTACAGACAATGAAAGTAACCTATTCTTTTCCATAAAAGTCAAATTACTGAATCTACACACAGAAAAAATGTTCATTTCAGAAAAGATTTTCAGAAGCCACTTAGAGGTTTTTGCATCTGAACTCTTCGTTTATCCCTTATATTATCAAATAAATGCATGTATTATATTTATATAAGAGACAATTATTTTTTTATACATTTTTAGCAAACAAATATCAAGATTTACCTTTCATTATTATTATTATTATTATACTAACTATATTTAGCTAACTATATTTATTATTATATAACTATATTATAACTATATTTTAGTATTTATATTTATATCTCAAATAATATTTATTTTAGCACAATAAAAATAAACAATTAATTTACATTTCTCAATTCCTATGAATAGATCGCCATCACAGTCCTTTTTAATTCTTCCTTTATTTAACATTTTAGATTAAGAGCCATTCACAGTACAGCCTAAAATTCACCAAATGTTATTTACGTTTGTAAAACTAAAACTAAATATTTGTTTATATATAAATATTCTATATATCAATTAAATAAATCACACAAATTAATTTTGTGTTATTAATTATTTTTTAAATAATATATAATATAATGATAATATGATAACTAAAAGCTAAAATTTTTCACTGATCATTTTAAATATTTACTTTAATTCATCATATTGTATGTTATACATAAATATACATAAATGTTTCAATAAACACTTCCTTAAAATGTTTTTCTAGTCTAAATATCAAAACATATTTTAGAATTTCTAGATGAGTAAAAAATATTGTCGTCTTGTTTTCAGAAATAATGCCAAAAATAGTGAGTTTTTCCATAAAACAAGCTAAATAACTGGCCAATGTTGTAAGTAAACTATACTTATTTCAATGCAAATACAGTAATATTTCACTTACCCCACTGGCAGATTATTTAGCCTATTTTAAGGAAAAACTCATTTAATTTTGACATTATTTCTGAAAACAAGAAAAGTTTTGGTTGCAGCGCAAAGACTCACATCCCTGACATTTTCCCAAGAAATATAAAAATCTAGTTTTCAACAACTCTGACATTGCTATTGTTGAGTCCTGTTTAAGCTGACAGACAGACAGACAGAAAGACAGTAAGACAGACTGAGCAGAAAACTCCTCCAGTGTTTTCCTGATGAATTAGCAGTGACAGAAGTGCTGAGTTTGAGTGTTTAGCATGAGTTCAGAACAGATGGTCAGCATTAAAGCCGCTCAGCAGCACAGATGGACAAATCCACACCTGAATACCACAACACTCCTGCAGTAAAGGCTTCTGGGTAATAACAGGATAAAACTGCTGATTCACTAATATCATCCACCCCTCCCCAAAACACACCACCCCAAACATTATCAATTCGAAGTGTGCCTCAAACAGGTGAGTGGGGTTGTCAAAGCACCTGTGGAAAACACACTCTTGTCAAAAACTCCATTTATGAAGTTTGCTTCACACAGGTGAGTGGGGTTGACAAACCACTTGTAGAAACATCCCTCTCCTTCTGTCTTGATAAAATATATGTGACTTTATACACAGTTTAAGTCAGAATTATTAGCCTCCTTTGAAATTTTTTTCCTTTTCAAATATTTCCCAAATGATGTTTAACAGAGCAAGAAAATTTTCACAGTATGTCTGATGTTCTTCTGGAGAAAGTCTTATTTGTTTTATTCCGGCTAGAATAAAAGCAGTTTTTAATTTTTTTAAACACCATTTTAAAGTCAATATTATTAGCCCCTCTAAGCTATTTTTTTTTTTCGATAGTCTACAGAACAAACCATCATTATACAATAACTTGCCTAATAACCCTAACCTGCCTAGTTAACCTAATTAACCTAGTTAAGCCTTTAAATGTCACTTTAAGCTGTATAGAAGTGTCTTGAAAAACTATCTAGTATATATATATATATATATATATATATATATATACACACACACACACATGTATATATATTTACATATATATATATATTTACATATATATATATATATATATATATATATATATATATATATATACACATACATACATATATACATACATATATACATACATATATACATATATATATATATATATATATATATATATATATATATATATATATATATATATATATATATATATATATATATATATATATATATATATATATATATATATATATATATATATATATATACATACACATACATATACATACGTGTATATATATATATATATATATATACATATATACATACATACATACATACACACACACACACAAACACACACACTTGCAGTCAAAATTATTAGCATACCTGCCAACACTCCCCTTTTCCCAGAAGTCTCCTGTATTTTATACCCATCTCCCGCCACCCTCCCGTTTTGTTATTTCTCCCGGAAAACTCCCGTAATGCCATGACGACAGCCCATAATATTAGACTAGATATTATTCAAGATACTAGTACTCGGTGATTTTTAAAGGCTTAACTAGGTTAATTAGGTTAAAGTTAAGATAATTAGGCAAGTCATTGTCTAACAGTGGTTCGTTCTTCAGACAATCCAAAACAAATATTGCTTAAGGGGGCTAATAATATTGACCTTAAAATGGCTTTTAAAAATGAAAAACTGCTTTTATTCCAGCCGAAATAAAACCAATAAGACTTTCTCCAGAAGAAAAAATATTATAGGAAATACTGTGAAAAAATTCCTGAATCTGTTAAACATCATTTGGGAAATAATTGAAGAAGAAAAGGAAATTCACAGGAGGGTGAATAATTTTGACTTCAAATATATACTAAAAAACTCAGCCCTCCTTAATTCATTCATTTCTTCATTTTCCTTCGGCTCAGTCACTTATTTATCAGGGGTCACCACAGTGGAATGAACCGCCAACTATTCCAGCATATGTTTACACAGTGGATGGCCTTCCAGTCACAACCCAGCCCTGGAAAACCCCCCTCCTTAATCTAGCACTTAATTTTCTGAGCACTATCTTATCACTTCTTGTGTGTATTGCCTCTTCTTGTTGAATCGCTGAATGCTTCCTCAACTGAAAGTCACTTTGGACAAAAGCATCTGCTAAATGACTAAATGTAAATGTAAAAACACAGACATATACCATAACTCCATCAGAAACGGCACACAATCCTTTGTGTGCTATTTTAGCATGATTTTGGAATCACTAATCTTAATCTTGCATAACATGCGTGAACATGACGCGAATTAGGATAGTCTGAAAATGGATAATGCACAGCCGGACTAAATAAATCCTAAAATTAATCCCCATACATCTAGAGTCATGCATTTGGCAGATGCTTTTATCTCAAATGCCATATTTCCTCACTTTCTGGAAATATTAAGCAAAACTCAAAAATCCCTCATGGATCATTTATTATTCTGTGCTGTAAATGGCTCTTTATGTCTCTTTAAATGCAAATGAGCTGCCGAACCACGCCCATGAAGAGGGTGGAGCCTGTACAGCTTGTGCCGCAGTTACAGCAAACAAATTAAGGCATTTATTTTATTGTTTTGCTGTGAAAACATACACAAACGTACATGAGCAAATTTACACAATTATAATTTTTTCAAGCTCAAGAATCATTGAATTCAGTAATTTAGATAAAGGAAAAGAAAGTAGGAGAGAAACTAGACTTTACGTTTTTTGTTTTTTGGAACGATGAGTGTGAGTAATAAAAAACAGAACTTTCATTTTTGGGTGAACTAACCCTTTAAGAGTGTTTAAAAGGATAGTTCCACCAAAAATAATAATGTTCTCACTATTTACTCACTCTCAAACCTTTAAGAGCTTCTTTATTCTGTTGAACACATAAGAAGATATTTAGAAGAATGCTGAAAACTAGTAACCACTGACTTCCATAGTCGGAAAAATAAATACAGTATTGAGCATAAATGAGTTCACCCCTCACAGATTTCTCTTTTAAATGAATATTTTCTACAGGATGTATTATAATAATATATTTGTACATATACATTAGTGTAGTCAGTAGCAAAAACAAAACTAGAACTACCTTTATATTGTACCTTTATTCATCACAGGTGGCCACAGAAGAATGAACCGCCAACTATTCCAGCATATGTTTGACACAGCTGACACCTTCCAGCTGAAAGCCAGTACTGGGAAACACCCAAACACACTCAAATCCACACACACACACACACACACGCACACACGCACACACACACACACACACACACACACACACACACACACACACACACACTACGGCCAATTTAGTTAATCAATTCTAATCAGTGTTTGAACTGTGGGGGAAACCAGAGCACCCGGAGGAAACCCAGGCCAACACGGGGAGAACATGCAAACTCTGCACAGAAATGCTAAGTACCCAGCCGGGACTCAAACCAGTGACCTTCTTGCTGTGAGGGAACAGTGCTAACCACTGAGACACTGTGTCACCTCCCAAATTAATATGTAGGGAGGAAATATAAAATAAATTGTAATATACAGGTTAAAAAAATTCAAGAGAATCTTAAAAAAATCTATAAAATTGAGTTGAAATTTGTATTAATAAAATACTTTGCATTAATGCAACTCATTTGAATTTAATTGTATCATCTTTCTATTCCTAAAGATGTTCTATTTTAATGAACGTAACTGTTTAATACAGGGTTTCTGCAGGTTTTAGCAACTTAAATTTAAGACTTTAAGACCATTATGAATGACATTTTAGACTAATACAGGGCTAAACGCCAAGGAGTTTTTCAAATGGCCCAGTTAGAAAAGATTTTTATTCTCAATGTCAAACTTTTTCTTTATATAATTAAATAAATGTAATAATATAATAATAATAATTAAAAAGAATAATATTTCAGTTAATTCTGAGCCAAATTTTTTTAAATAGTTTCAAAACAAGCAAGCTCTGTGGGTGTTGGCCAGATTGGGTTGCTATAAAAGCTTTAAGACGTACAACACAATACTTTAGTAAATGTAAGACTTTTTAAGGCCTAAAATTTAGTTTTTGAGATTTAAGACACCCTGTTTTTAAACTGTTTGGTTTAAATGCAACAAAAATTATTGTCTTTATTCACTCAGAAATGTATAAAAATACTAATTTTCAAAAGTGAGCAATGTTCCCTCTAAGCTGCGCGCGTGCGCAATCGCGCACTGCCCGCACATTCTCAGCGCACAAGAAAATCTATCTAGCGCATAAACAACATCAACATAACGTATTAATTAATATCTAATATTAGACTTAATCTAATTAATTCGCCCAATAATATTGTTTTTTTGTTGTTACGAAATGTTACGATACAGTTCACTTACGGTACAAAGCCAATCATGGCATTGACGGTGCTTGCGTCTGGGCCCCGCCTATATGCGCCGCGCAGGTTAGCTAGCAGGTTAATAGATGCTAATACAAACCCCGCATCATGGCGAAACGAACAGGCAGCGACACATCCACTCACCAAGTCACAGTAAAAAAGAAATGCAGTTCTTTTAAGATGGAATGGTTGTCGGAGTATGTGCAAATTGGAGAAAAAGCTGTGAAATTGGGTGAGATTTTTTCTTTTTCAAGTGAGAAAGGTCTACTCTGCAAAACATGCAGCGATGCCAAAGTAGCAAGTGAGTTTTCAGAGGGAAAAATGTGGATTGAATGGAAGCTGGACTATCTCAAGCGTCACGTTCAGCATAAAAGTCATTTAAAAGCTGTCGAAACTGTACGAAGCCTCAAGATGGGACAGGGGATTAGTACATTATTGCGGGAGAGCGCAAAAGACCGAGAGAAAAGGAACGAGCTGTCACACAAAACAAAATCGGACCCTGAACAAGTTAAAGTTCTCATTGACAATATTTTACTTGCCATCAAAATGAATGCATCAATGCTGTCAGTTCAACAAATCCACGATCACATGGCAAAGTATGTGAGTATACCAGAAACCTGGCGAAGCAAAAACTCTGCCTTTGAATTTGTGAACTCAATCAATGAGATTGCAGAATGCAGAATGAGACTATGTGCAGTATTAAAAATGCACCCTGGCATACCCTGATAGTAGATGAGAGCACAGACATATCAGTACACAAAATGCTAGTCATATATATTAAATACAGGGAGGAAAATGATGTTAACTACAAAACTGTGTTAGGCCAAAGCAGGACTCTCACATACTGTATAACATCTACACATCCCATTTTTCAGATTTTTGTCTTTTTTTTTAAGTGGACCAAATTACTTATTTAAAAATAAAGCGTGCATATCTGATGTTGCTCACAGTAGTCCTCAGTTTGCTCAGGGAGCTTGTGTGTATGCCCAGATACATGAAAAATTAGAGGGAACATTGAAAGTGAGCGTACTAATTTGTGCAGAGCACTCTACTACAGAAGACAATGATTACAGGTTTCCAGCATTCTTCGAAGCATCTTCTTTGTGTTCAACCAAAGAAAGAAAAGTAAACTGTGTAAACAAATGAAGGAACACTGAACTATCACTTTAAGAATGTGAAAACAGAAAAATCCTGAGTGAGAAACTAATGTTGCAGTGTGTGTGTGTGTGTGTATTGTAGTGTGTAACATACTGTGTCTCTGGATCAGTGTGTGTCTGAGAGGCGTCTGTCTCTCCCTCGTCCTCATCTTCTTCTGTTTCTCTCTTTACCTCCACTTGTACAGTGATGGTCTGCTGGTCTTCTTCATGCACATCCACCACCTCATGAGTCCTGCCATAAAAAGAAATAAATGAAATGCTTTATATTTGTTACAGTGACCAGCGATCAAACTACTGCAGATCACTGATGAACATTCACTTTCACTCAGACTACAATTCTGCCACCACATGAACGACAACTCTGTTCCTCCTCTTTCAGATCTGTTTCTAACACATAACAAGCTGTAAAAAATGATTATCCCTCCTGTGAAGTTATAATTACTGCTTAACAGAGAGAATATTTTTTATTTCAACATATTTTTAAAGGTGCTGTGTGCAAGTTTTTGACTCTTCTAAAGCATAAAAACACCATCATATGTTTGCAGATATTTCAGAAACATGCTCAGTGAACACTCTTGTTTATCTGAAAAACACTGCTGAAGTCAGATATTCTGCTTTAAAAATGTGTTTTCCATGCTGGAACGCTGTCTTTGTTTTGGTCTATTTAACCTGCCCAATGCCAGTTTAGCCAATTATATTTCAGCACCCCGGGTTGCCTTGCTGGAAAACTGTGCATTTCATTCATTCATTCGGAAAGGCTCTGAAAGCATGCGTCTGTGACCGAAATGTGACCTCCGATGGACAGTAGCAGACTCCGATATTAGACGCAGATTCAGAGTTCCAAATGAGGTTATTAATTAGCAAATTTTATAAATATTATGAGCTTAAACATTAGGTGAGCATTGTAGCCCCGTGCTCCAACAACACGCTACACAATGAGATACGCAGTGATGAGCAATTTGGCTGTTTGCACCAGACGAAACATGACAGAAATTTAAATACTGCCATTCAGAAGCACAATATAGTGCACTCACTCCCGAAATGGTAAGGTTCATAATCTATTTAATACATATTAACCCTCTTTAACATTATTAAATGCACATGCTGAATCACGTGTTTAGTTATAAAGTTCAATTTCAAACAGTTGACTTTATTTTCCAGATCTGAGGTGAACTATCTGCTGCTGATTTCAGTATATGGCAATAAATGTCATGTAAAATGGCATTCAAACTCACATTGTTAGCATTTAACACTGAATAAAGCACATGAGGTGTACCTGAGATGATTGTTTAGTTTTCTGTTGTTCACCTGCTAGAAATTAAAGCCGTTTCTAATATATCGATTCGAGGTGTTGGTTAGGACAAAAACACCTTTACATATGGAGAATATTCCTTCTATCGGGTGCCGTTGCTTTTATTTAGAACACAGTTTAAATCACTCGCTCCTGTCCTCAATCTGGCAACCTGCGCTTGCGTTTGTTTTGATCCAGGAGTGCAGTACCTAGTTCAACCGCTAGGTGTCAAACTTACATACTGCACCTGTAACAGTTTTAATAACTAATAATTACTTATAACTAATTTCTTTTATCAGTTTTGTCCTCTTTGCCATGAGGACCGTACATTGTCTTTGACTAGATATTTTTTAAAGATAGTAATATTCAGCTTAAAGTGACATTTAAAGACTTAGTTAGGTTCATTAAGTTATTGGAAAACAATGGATTGTTCTGTAGACAATCAAAAACTATAATTTCTCTAAGAGTGCTAATAATATTGACCTTAGCAGGTTTAAATTTATTTTAGATCACACTTTAACTTAATGTACAATTCATGCTATTAACAAACTATTATTAACTAAGACTTTCAGTTCAACAAACTCCTAATTTGCTGCTTAATAAGTTATTAAGGTAGAATACACACTTATAAGTACTAATAAACAGTTAACACCTTAATAATAGGCAGGAAGTCAGTATTTAATAGTGTAAAAAAAAAAAAAAAAAAAAAAATATATATATATATATATATATATATATATATATATATATATATATACACATATACACATTTTTTTTAAGGTAACACTTAATTCTATGTAACAATTTACACTATTAAATACTGACTTCCTGCCTATTATTAAAGTGTTAACTGTATATATAGTCAATTATAGTTGCTGGAATATATATATATATATATATATATATATATATATATATATATATATATATATATATATATATATATATATATATATATATATATATATATATATATATATATATATATATATATATATATATATATATATATTCCAGCAACTATAATTGACTTCTCCCAAATGAAAATATAACAGGAAACACTGTGAAAAATGTTCTTGCTCTGTTAAACAACAGCATTTGGGAAGTATTTGATAAATTATTAAAATTTCACTGGAGGGTGTCTTTATCTATTTAATTTTGTCTTTAACTTTATTTGGAATGGAAAACAAATGAGCATCTATTTGTTTTAGCAATGTGATATAAGTTTAATAACAAAATCAACAAAATGATTGTATAAAAATGAGACTCACCTTCCCTCAGCGTCTTTCAGAGACAGTGTGTGTCTTCTGTGAATGCAACCACACACGCGCACACACACACACACATACACACAAATACATTAATATGCATGAGGTCAAGTGTTTTGGTGACACTTTACTGAGCGTCCTTTAATAATGGATTAATTATCCCTAGTAATGCATAAAATTTCAGCATCCATTCATAATTACATTGATAGAAATTATAATGCATCAATTCACATGACAACGAGCAATTTCAAATGTAACAATGAATTACAATGCATTTGAACTATGTTTACAATTTTTTAAGAAGAGTTATTATGCATAATTTTTATATAATAAAATTTTATTCTAAAATTTATAACCTGTTTTAACACACTGCAAACAGTTTTTATCATTTTTAATTCTTTTAATTTTCTTTTCTTTTATTCTCGTTTATGTAAAGTACTTTAAATTACCATTGTGTATGTAATGTGCTATATAAATAAACTTGCCTTATTATGACGGCATTAAACATCAGGGCTTTTACCCTTTATAGGTTAAAGAACCATATATGGTAACTTCATTCACACTAATTACTAATTTTTTTAAGTAAAAAAATGTTAAAGTGCTGTAATAGGTTGTTCTGATTCTGGTGATGTGTAAAATTCAGATGGATATTCATGTTTCTAAATCAATAAATAGAAAAGAGCCACATTTTATATTGACCTAAAATATATTTGCCTGCCATTGAGGTGGTAGATACTGTAAGCTACTTACATGAAAAAATACTATGGTAAATAATATAGTGTTTTTAAACCATTGTATACTTAAATACTTGAATTAAACTGTTGTAGTAATTATATGGTTGCTGTGGTACAACACAACTATAGTAACATATAACTTGTAACAGTTTAATGTCTCAGTCTGCATGTTGATGCTTTATATTGATTGCTAATCCACAAGAGATGATGATTATTGTTTATATTTCAGCACTTTTGAAATGGAGAGCGACTAGTAGCATGTAGAAAGTGTTCTTACATGACTAAGTATTTATCAGTCTTTTAATTAAAAACAAACAGAAAATATAAGAACTATGTCCCAAAAAACAACAATACCACATTTCCTCTGCATGCAAAAGTCTATGTTTAATGTGCTTCCTTTGGCATTGTTTTGTTCTAATTATCTTGACATTTTCTGTCCAGGCGATCTCATACAGCCTAATAATATTCAGGTCTGGACCCTGTGAAGGCCATTCCATGACTGTCTGTGATTCATCAGCTGTTTTTTTCTCCAAATAGGATTTCACTGCAATTAGCAGATCATTATCATGCTGAAAATGCAATCCTTTTATGTGCCTTTTGGGAAACGCATATTGGTTTACAATGAACTTTTACACGTACAAAGAGCTGAAAACATCGTTATTCAAAAATCCAGCCTAGGATTTTTCCAGTAGTGGCCTATAAAGGGTTCAATCTAATGCTAATCTGCCATGATATACAGTACTGTGTAAAAGTCCTAAGCTCTATACCAGCTTTGTTGGTCTCATACTTTTGCACAATATATAATCAATCAGTCTCTTTATTAAAAACAAACAGAAAGTATAGGAAATATGCTCAAAAAACAACAACAGCACAACATCTCCTCTTCAAGCGAAAGTCTATGTTTGATGTGGCTTCCTTTGGCACTGAGCACAACTCTTTCGCTGTAATTGTCCTGACATTTTCTAAAATAATGTGCTGTGTAATATCAGGCCTCTTTTAGCAATTTCATATCTTTCTCATACAGCAATCTCATACAGCCTTTATAATATTCAGGTCTGGACCCTGAGGAGGCCATTCCATGACAGTCTGCACTTCATCAGCAGTTTTCTTTCTCCAAATAGGATTTCTCTGCAATTAGCAGATCATTATGCTGAAAATGAAAACTATTACCACCAAAATCCTTTCCAGAAGCAGTGGCATAATGGCTTCCATCAATTTAGACAACATTGCTAACGACGCTGGTAGAAATGCAGCTCCAACTCCAATCTCCTATTCTAACAAACCATACATCAACTGAAAGATCAATTATTCACCCTGTATAAATCTCAATTTTAAAAGAAACTGACCAAAAAAGTAAACTTATGACTGGTTTTGTGGTAAAGGGTCACATATATCCATTATAACATCAGTTAAACAACAGATTTAATGTGTGTGTGGTTGACCTGTATCGTGGATGTTCACTGGTGTCTGACGGTGAGCGCTCTGGGATTGATATGGAGGTGTTGGAGGACAGAGTCGTGGCCACCGATGCCGTTGTTGCTTCTTCAAATGATGGAGGAGTGCAAGACTGCAGACCTAAGAGAAAAACCAAAACCCCTGTTAATTACATGTATAAATAAGCTGAAATTAAATGCAATCACCTAGCAAAGAATGTTTGTTTCTGGATGTTCAAAACCTTTTGTTTCTTGGTTATACAAATGCTAAGAGATCATTCCCTTTGACACTTTTGGTAATGTAACTTTTGAATGTTTTCTTTTTTATTTAAACATTATGTTTATTGCGTTTTTACAAGTTAAATACAACATAAAGTACATTAGATCTGTCATCATCAAATATACTCTCTACTGCTCATGCCCCAAACCACCAACCCATAGTGCCACAAGTAAATAATGAGTAAAATTAAACAAACAAACAAACAAACAAAGTGATACCTCAGCATTCTGTCATGGTAAACCCAAGTAAGAAAGAAAGCGGCCCCAGCATTTGACAAATAAATCTTGATGCTTTTTCAGATGAAAGGCATGTAGGATGACACTTCTTTCTTTTTTAAATGTTTTCACACAAATAAAGCATTACGACATATTGTTTTTTAATTAAATGTGAAATTACAGTATGTAGCAATCAAAATGTCTTCAAACTTCCAAGGGACATTTAAAATGCTACACTGTTGTCACATAACATCATCGTGTTGCTGTTTTAGTTCAGAAAGTTAATAAATATTAGTGCTGGGCAAAAATTAATCATAAAATAATAGCTTGTTTTGACATTAGATATGTGTGTGTGCTGTGTATATTTATTATGTATATAGAAATACACAAATGCATGCATATTTTTGAGAAAATGTTTATATTTAGATATAAATTATATATGTACAGTACGTGATACAAATTATACATTGAAATAGCTATGTAACAAAACTGTTTTGTATACTTTTATTGCTTTGTATGTGTGTGTAATATATATACTTAATAAAAAAAAATAAAATAAAAAATAATATATATATATATATATATATATATATATATACATATATATATATATATATATATATATATATATATATATATACATATATATATATATATACATATATATATATATATATATATATATATATATATATATATATATATATATATATATATATATATATATATATATATATATAAATATATATATATATGAATAATTATAAATAAAAAAATAAATATAAATAAATATATAAATATACAAATATATAAAGAAATATATATAAAAATAAAAAAACAAATATATATATAAATAAATATATATATATATATATAAATAAATAAATAAATAAACATAAATATATATATATATATATATATATATATATATATATATATATATAAATAAATAAATAAATATATATGTATATATAAATATATAAAGAAATATATATATATATATATATATATATATATATATATATATATATATATATATATATATAAAAACATAAATATATATATAAATAAATAAATATATATATATAAATAAATAAACATAAATATATATATATATATATATAAAGAAATAAATATATAAATAAAGAAATAAACAAATATATATATAAATAAATATATATATAAATAAATAAACATAAATATATAAATATATATATATATATAAAGAAATAAATATATAAATAAATAAATAAACATAAATAAATATATATATAAAGAAATAAATATATAAAGAAATATAAAGAAATAAACAAATAAATAAACAAATAAACAAACAAATAAACAAACAAATAAATAAATAAATAAATAATACATACACATATATTGTCAAAAGAAACTTTTATTTTGGATGCAATTAATCTTTGCCCAGCACTAATAAATGTGTTAACTTGTAATATTAATGTAATATTAAAAATGTACTATTAAGAAACATATAAATAAAATAAATATGAGTGTTTTGCATTTTTACAGCAACCTTTTACAGCTTAAAATGTTTGTTTCATGATTTTATTTTTACAATTTTGATTTTAACTTTCACTTAATGACATGATGTGGAACAATGTAATTTAATGCAGAGCTTCTAGTACGGTGTGAGATCCACTATATATTGCATCTCAATCAGGCAATGAAGATCATTGATTTTAAACAAATCAGTTCTTAAACGTGGTGGTGAGTTTATAATGGCATAAACAGATCACCAGAAGCACCTGAGTGGGCTTATTCAACATTAAAAGTCCTTGTGCTTATTCCCCATTGTGACAGACCTAATAATATGCACACATAAAATGAAAACAATGCCAACCTGTCTTGGTTGAAAGACTTAATGTTTGTTTTATAATCTGGAAAAAACTGAATACTCAATTAGAGACTCAATTATTGATTAATTTGATTAAAATTCTATGCTTTTGTTTGTTGAGACCTTACTTTCTTTTTTACCTTACTTAGATTTATTACCTCCCCCCATTTCTATTTACGTACATTTAATTAAATTATTTATTTAAAAATATTTATTTTACTAATACAGTTGAAGTCAGAAATATTAGCTCCCTGAATTTTTAGCCCCCCAGTTTATTTATTTCCCTAAGTTCTGTTTAACGGAGAGAATATTTTTTCAACACATTTTTAATCATAATAGTTTTAATATTCATTTATAATAACTGATTTCTTTTCTCTTTGTCATGATGACAGCAAATAATATTTGACTAGATATTTCTCAAGACACTAGTATTCAGCTTAAAGTGACATTTAAAGGCTTAACTAGGGCAATTAGGGTAAAGTTAGAGTAATTAGGCATGTCATTGTCTAACAGTGGTTTGATCTGTAAACAATCCAAAACAAATATTGCTTAAGGGGGCTAATAATATTGACCATAAAATGGCTTTATAAAAATTCAAAACTGCTTTTATTCTAGCTGAAATAAAACAAATAAGACTTTCTCCAGAAGCAAAAATATTATAGGAAATACTGTGAAAATTTCCTGAATCTGTTCAATATCATTTGGGAAATATTTGAAGAAGAAAAGGAAATTCACAGGAGGGCGAATAAGTCAGACTATAACTGTATATGGGCTAATTTTAAACAAACAAATTCAATTTAGTAATGTTCAAACTTCATTTGTTTGTTTAAATTGTTTCAACCAGTTACCTTATTTCTTTTCTCTTTGTCATGATGACAGCACATAATTTTTGACTAGATATTCTTCAAGACACTTCTATACAGCTTAAAGTGACATTTAAAGGCTTAACTAGGTTAATTAGGTTAACTAGGCAGGTTATGGTAATTAAGCGAGTTATTGTATAATGATGGTTTGTTCTGTAGACTATCGAAAAAAAAATTGCTTAAAGGGGCTAATAACATTGACTATAAAATGGTTCATAAAAAAATTAAAAACTGCTTTTATTCTAGCTGAAATAAAACAAATAAGACTTTCTCCAGAAGAAAAAATATTATCAGACATACTGTGAAAATTTCCTTGCTCTGTTAAACATCATTTGGGAAACATTTAAGAAAGAAAAAAACACTCAAAGGGGGGCTAATAATTCTGACTTCAACTGTATATGTTCATTTTTTATCTTATTTCTTTATTTTTACAGTGTGGGGTAATTTGGGTTGGGAAGTGATAAGCATGATGACTTATTGTCTGCATTATTATCAGTATTTAATAATTACTTTGCCTGTATAAAATCAACAGATTGTACTGTTTTTCAGTTCAGTTGTTTCTGCTGCTATCTGAGAATCTGCTTAATAATAATAATAAAAAATGAGTAAAAAACAAAACGAAATGCACATATAAAGACAGACTGACCGTCGTTCTCCAGCACAGGGAAGCTGCGAGCTCCTCTCAGGTCATAAATGTTCTCGTCTCGCTCTGAGGGGAGCTGACTGGCAGACCAGGCCGCTCCAGGGACACTGAATTTGGGCACCGCCAGAACTGAGCGGCCCTTCTTAGCTGGAGACGCCTTCAGTGCTGAGAAAACATCAGGATACTTAAATTCAATCACGCTCTTACTAACCCTTATGTATTGATTAAATGTACTACACTTTCATTATGTTGGTGGCTGTTTCTTCCCCCGTTGACTTCAATTATAATGGCATTTTTGACTGCAAATCCATGACAGTATTTAATCATGTGTTCTTGATTGCTAACAATCATTATTACTGTCGTTATTACTGTTGATCATCATCAACATTAACCCTTTAGATAGGCCTGTGCATAAACAGTTTCTAGAGTTCTGTGGGAGTAAAACAGCAGACATTCAGACACACACATACACGCACACACAATACTCCATACAGAAGGCAGAAACTACTTACTTTTTTGCACTGTAACTGATGATCAACAGTAAAAACAACAGATTGTAGCTCTTCCCAACAGGTAAAACCAGCAACAATGAAAAATGCATGATTATATGCGGTCATGGCTTTGCAATCAATAAATGTGATTACAATGAAAGTCAATGGGGTAAAAACAGTCACCAACATACCGAAAGGGTAATCAATTTACCCAGAGTGTATTGTTGAGTTTATTTCCAAAGTATTTTCTCAAAATATGTGTCAAAATAAGACTGGTCATGAAAAATCATCCCATTTGCTGAAACACAGAGACAGTTGTTGCCAAATTAAGACTCAAATAATCACTCCAGAGTGGATGAAAACGACCCTACAGCACACAAGGGTTAGTTCACACAAAAATTTAAAATAGCCCATGATTTATTCACTCTCAAAAAGGCATGGGACGATAATGATATCAGTTTTCAAGGTATACCGCGGCTTGGAAAAGTCAAGGTTTTAAAATCGTCTGCTATACTTTGGGAACGGTATGTGTACGACTTTTTATTTATGTTTTTTTGTTTTGTTTTGTTTTTTAGGACATCAGTATCATCGGCAGAAAAGATATCCAAAGATGCTGTTTTAAATAGTAAAAATAAATTGTTTAAATTTAATTAAATGTTTCTGAAACAAATGAAGACAACAGAAGTCAATGATTTATTTGAATTATTTAGCCTGACATGTTTACTGCTCCAGAACATTTTAAATGTTTCACAAAATAAAATATATTGTGTTCGAAGGGGAAAATGTTTTATTTATTGAATTATTTTGCACAGACATTTAAACACAGTAATCAGGCATCACAATACCGCTAACCTGAGAAACCGTGATATTTTTATTAGATTACATTTGTGACCTAATATCCATTTCCTCTACCTCTCGCTGTCTACGCTCTGCCTCAAGTACTACGCTGTTTCAGCTTCAAACTCAGCACCATGGGAGGTAGGGCATTCTCTTTCCGTGCTCCCAAACTCTGGAATGCTCTTCCCACTAACATTAGGAATGCCGGTTCATTGGACGCTTTTAAAAAGCTACTTAAAACTCATCTTTTTAGGACTGTTTTTAATTTGTGACATCTCTTTTATTCTTACTGTGTTTTTTTATTGTAATTTTTTTATTATTGTTTACTGTGCTTTGTTGTTTTTACTTTCTTGTAAGCGCTTTGGGTTTTAGAAAAGCGCATCATAAATAAAATATATTATTATTTTTATTATTATTATTTTTATCCAAGGTTATCGTACCATCAGAATCTTATTCCAGCCTATACCTACTCTCAAGGCATATTAGGTGTATATGTAATTAAATTCATCTCAAGTTTATTTGTATAATGCTTTCTTTTCACAATGAATATTATTCCCAAGCAGCTTTAAAAAAAAAAAAAAAAAGGAGTATGTTCTTACATTACAGTCAAAACCAGAAAAACTAAGCAGTTGTGTATATGTGGAGAGTATATATACACAGCTTACCTGCAGTTATACAGTATATAGTTCCCTGTTCAGAAAGGTGATGTTTATTTGTATCATTATATTTCAATAAATATAATGCGTTTGAGTATTGTTTAAGATTTTGTGCTGTCCTCAAAGTCCTTACAGTGTTGGTATATGCCTTATTGTTAGGGCCAGACAGAATCTGCAGGCTTTTTTAGCTATTTGTGAGCAAAAATTTGATTAAAAAAATTATTTTGTAGGTATATAGAGAGCTGGGTTCCTCACAATTTCTCCTTCATGTTGATTAAAGTAACCCAATAGTTTTTTGTGTATAACTATATATAACTTTTACCTTTTATTTAAGGATAAATGCAAATCCAATAAGATGCACGTGTTTGATAAAGATCCTGTGAGGACCTAATTATTGCATAAGAGTTATATAAAAATTATCCTCATGTATAAACATCTTTAGTTTGTGTTTATGGATGTATTAATGAAAGCAGATGGAGATGTGCATTAGCATACATTATAATAACATGCATTAGTGTGCCTGCATACTTTTATAGCAGCTTTGCATGTATTTTTCCTATTAATTTTCTCATAAAGATTAAAAAAAAGGCTTCATTAAAGCACCACAAGCCATGAACCAAAGCAAGCAGATATTAGGAGAATCACAACATTACACACTTTGAGTCAAAGCAAAGTAGAAGAAAAAACTAGACAAAACAGACAATAAACTATGAATTATTCATTGTGGTTCATTATTTAAAGCACATTATTAACTTGAGAGTAAGTTAATCAGTCAAGACTCACAAGTGCTTTTCTTGAACACATTGGCGCTCATGAACCTGAAAAAGCGGTCAGCGTAGAAGTTCGGCCGGTGGACAGAAACAGTGTCCTGATGGATGGAAAAAACACAGCATTAGTACATGATAATCCGCTTAGCCTTTGAAAAATTACAAAACATTTTCCCAAAATATGTGTCAAAATAAGATTCGTCACCTAAAATCATTTCCATTCTGATTGGCTGTAGGTAATCGCCAATGCTATTTTCAATCTGTGTGATTGTTACTCGCTTGAACCAGCACCGATTTGCCTGTGACTTCAGGCATTTGTCTGCGATTTCTCAAAACCTGTCAGCGAGTTCAAATCAGGGCTAAAATCACGCCGTTTGCATTAAACAATGTCCCCATAATTCACCCTATTAGTTCACAACATTTGCAAGTATTTGAGAAGAAAAAGAAGAGAATGGAAATAAAAGAGAGAGAAACAGAAGTTGTACACTGAATGGAAAGAGATGCTCTTTCAGACTCTCAGTATCTACAGTGAACACTTCAGATCCACAGCGAAACCAAACACAGGAGATCCTTATCAAACGCCTGATCCACTGTCACTGAGCATCTGCAGCACGCACACACATAGACACACACGCACGCACGCATGCACACACACAGACACGCACGCGCACACGCACACACACACACACACACAGACAGACAGACAGACAGACAGACAGACAGACATGCACGCACGCACGCACGCACGCACGCACACACCTCATGCATTAACAAAACAGGCCACAGGGTGAAATGACCACATTCAATACTCTCCTCCACAGATGAAGTCAACTGAGCGTCTTCAGTTTGTGTTTATGGATGTATTAATGCATTAGCTCAGAGATGAGCATTAGCACACATTATAATAATGTGCACTAGTGTGTGCCTGCATACTTTTATAGCAGCTTTGCATGTATTTTTCCTAATAATTTTCTCATAAAGATTAAAAAAGGCTTCATTAAAGCACTACAAGCCATGAACCAAAGCAAGCAGATATGAGGAGAATCACAACATTACACACTGAGTCAAAGCAAAGTAGAAGAAGAAAATCAGACAGAAAGAAAATAAACTACACTCTCAGAAAAAAAGGTACACGGTGATACAAATAATGTTCCCTAAGGAAGAGTTTTGTACCTTAGTAAAAGTTTCTGTACCTTTTATAGTACAGAAAAGACCTCTTATGATACTGTTCTGTACCTTTAACACAACTGAAATGAAGATAAACAATTGTTCTTATAAAAAAGGTACATAAGTATTGGACAACTCTTTCTGTATTACAGTATCTCTGAAAACAAATACTACTGGAAAGACAAAGTGATTTATGAATCATTTCTATATTAAAACATGAATCTTCATTTAAAAGCTTGTTAAAGAAGCTCATAAACATTCATTATTAAGTTCTATAATACAAAACAACTGCTAAAACTAAACTATACAGTAGGTATTGTAAACCAAACACATTTTATTATTGATTTCTGCACCTTTTGGCGTTTGATTTCCACTATGAGCTCGAGCTGACCAAAGTTCTGCATATGCAAAGTGTTCATGCAGACATTTACTATTGTAAAACTAGACATTGTGCATATCTCCTTACAAAACTCTTGCAGAATTCTACTTCTGTTTTATAATGAAATAAATAAAATGAACTTTTCAGTGATTAAAGGTGTTGTGTGGAAACTGGAGAAACAAATGTTTAATATTGTAGATGAGGGAACGTGTTTCTGTATAGTGTTGTGAAATGTTTAGCAACAAATAGATCTTTTGATTTATGCTAAAGTATTTTTATGCTAAACTTTTTTTAAAAACGTTGTTTAATAAATATATTTGATGATTTATATTTACTGAAATTAATAAATTGACTCATTTTGGATTTACAGGAGCAACCCTAACCCTTTAAATAGTTCTTGAAGGAACACATTTGACACTGTTGAGATATAAAAGTGTCTGGTCACTGTAGTGGTCCCTTCATGGATCAGATTTGTATCTTTGATGAAGGCACACTATTGTATCTGCAGGTTTTAAAAACAAAGGTCTATTTCTGTTTCTCATGGTACAAATCATGTCCTGAAAGAACAAACTGCAATGGTTCAAATCTGTTTCTTTGCCTTAAGGTTAATATCTGTTTAATAAAAAGGTACTGCCCCAGTGACAAGGGTTTGTACCTTCTTTGGTACAACATTGTACTATTTTTGTGAGTGTGTGAACTTAGGGACTAGAATCTAGAACTGAAAGTTTATTGAAACGTTATGGGAATGTTTTTTATGAACGTGAGAAGACTTGATTACGTCATTTGCTGTGCTTTATGGCAGTGGGCAGAGCTAAATGATTCATTCATTCATTCAGTTTTCTTCGGCATAGTCTCTTTATTCATCAGAGGTTGCCACAACGGAATGAACCACCAACTTATCCAGCATATATTTTACGCAAACACCCATACACACACGCACTCATACACTACAGCCAATTTAGTTTACCTAATTCACCTATAGCGCATGTGTTTGGACTGTTGGGGAAACCCAACACGGGCAGAACATGTAAACTCCACACAGAAATGCCAACAATAATTTAAAATAATATAATTTTATAACTAAAATTTCCCTGCTTAATTAACTTATTTAATTAGGCAGAGACTAACTTATTTTAAATAACTAATAAGTTAAATATTAATTTAATACCATAAATAGTTTTTTTCCCCATATTAAGCAATTAAATATTATTTTAAAGATTAATCTGATATACTGTGGGCCTGTTGTTTTAGTAGATTAGCTAGTAACTTTTATGTTATTTTAAAAATGTTATTTTACCTGTAATGTGTTCCCAAAAAAATAATAAAATGAAGTACAATGATGCTTCAAGGAAGTAGGCGGAGCTACGTCTACATTGGTCTGATTGGTAGATTTTTTTGCACAGCATCATGGGTAATGTAGTTTTTACCACACATTCAACTGTTAAACATTATTATTTTAAAGATTATGTTGATAACCTGTGGGCCTGTTGTGTTATTAGCTCACATCATGTCTGTTTTTAAAGGTTTATGAGCGATTGTAAAAATAAAACTTGCTGTCTGAAGTGAAAATAATGCTGCAATAATTGCGTATGATATACAGGAATAATGCTGTATTTGAGTGCGTTTCTCACCCCATCGTGGACCAGAGCTTTCCACGTGTGCTCCAGCTTCTTTATGAGTCTGCAAAAACAAGACACACACACATCAGCTTACCGATTCACAGAAACACACACTACTGAGAGAGATCTGGCTTTATTTCCTGACTTAATGCAGTCTTCCAGAAATATTACATAAGAGCATATAAAATAAGCGCAGCGCTGGTGAAGATTATAAAGCTGAGTGTGTGTCATCACAGACGCTTCATATGAAAGCCATTAACATGAGTCAGCACAAGCTTAAAAAACATTAAAAAACTGATATGCTAAATATCTTATAGGCAACAAATGCATATAAACAAACATCCCATTGAGTTAAAACACAAACAAATAGAAACATTTTTTCTATTAAACCAACACATGAATAAAATAACCAGGCAGATTTGATAAATTCAGTCTTAAAAGTTTAAAAATGTCCTATTTTTTAATGTATAGCTTATTAATGATTTTAAACAGCAGCTAATATTTCTATAACACAAAACTCTGAATTAAACCTAATTTTATTCAGAAATTTGAGAGATACTAAGAGCCAATAAATGAATAATAAATGAATGAATGAATAATAATTATAAATATTGTTCAGTATAATGTTGAGTGTGTCACCTGTAGGACTGCAGGATGTCTATGATGCCGATGAAGAGCAGCAGTCGCTCTCCTTTCCCACTGACCGCAGGAATGCCACCCATTCTACACGCACACACGCACACGCACACACACACGCACACACACACGCACGCACGCACACACACACACACACGCGCACACACACGCGCACACGCACACACACGCGCGCACACACACACACACACGCGCACACACACACGCACACACACGCACACACACGCGCACACACGCGCACACACACACATGCGCACACACAGAAAGAGAGAGAAAATTAAGTGTTATTTGACTATATCCACTGCTGATCTCCCATGAAAATAATATAAACCAGTGGTTCTCAAGCTTTTTTCATCAAGTACCACCTCAGAAACCTCAGGTCTCTCAGGTACCACCATAATGTCGAGGCAGATTAATATTTATTGTCAGCCACTTTAAACGTTATAAATAATTTGAACATTAACAATGTACTGTGCATATAGGCAAAAATTTAATAAATAAATCAAATAAAAAGTCTACGTTTAAAATGTGCTTTTAAAAGTTAATTAAAAATGGTAGTCTACTGTTCTTAAAGTAAAAAGAAAACTGCCGTACTTAAATGTAAAGTATTAACAAATAGTAACCTATTCATCAAAACCTGGAAATGTTGCTTGGACCTCATAAATATAGGCTATATGTCATCATATTAGTTTATAAACCATTTTTGATAAATTTGGAGATATGTTGCATGTACACATGACATATTTCTATATCTTTGAAATCTAAGCATTAATCAGAATCAGAATCAGCTTTATTGCCAAGTGTGCTTCACACACACAAGGAATTTGTTTTGGCTACAGAAGCTTCCAGTGTACATAAAGTGACAACACAAAATAAATATGGAAATAAATATGAAAAAATAAAAAATAAATAAATAAAAGGGATAAACATTAAACAGATGCAGCTAGTCAAGAAACCTGGATGTTGAGTTGTATGTACAGATTGTTATAAATATACAGGTTATAAGGTGCTGTGTACAAATGCGAACGGAGAAGGTATTGCATTGTATATTGATATAAGGTGCTGTGTACAAGTGCGTATGAGAAAGTATTGCACATATTTATTGCACAGTAGGGCAATATTTAACTGTTCATAAGGTAAATCGCCTGAGGAAAGAAACTTTTCCTGTGTCTGGCTGTTTTTGTGCTTGGTGCTCTGAAGCGCCGACCAGACGGTAACAGTTCAGGTAGTGTGCTGGGTGTGAGGAGTCCAGAGTGATTTTGCAAGCCCTTTTACTCACTCTGGAAGAGTACAGTTCTTGAAGTGTAGGAAGGGTAGTGCCAGTGATTCGTTCAGCAGTCCGGACTATTCGCTGTAGTCTACGGAGGTCGGTTTTGGCAGCTGAACCGAACCAGACAGTAACTTGTAAATACAAGTAACTTGTATAAATGATTTGGAATTAAATCTTTAAATTAGAAATTAGATCTGCTTACTGCTCGTCCTTTACAGTGAGTGATTATGTGTAAAAAACACTCCTTGACCAATTCATACGTGATTTGTCCATTCATATGTGCAGAATTTCCGTGAGTTGAGATCTCAGATTTGATATCTGAGTTCAGTGAGTGAAAAACAATAAAAATAGTGAGATGAGCAATAATATGAAATGAAAAAAAATATATATAAATGATACATATATGACTCGCAGCAAATTAAACAAAAAGTTCAAAACATAAAAAAACAATGCAGGATGCAGGACGTAAACTCAAAATTCTTATTGCTGAAATGTGTGATCAATGAGCAATGTGCTCAAATTTAGCCATGAAACCTCCAACACTCAATTAGCCTGTTTCAGTTTCATTGTACAACCCGTGTATATGTACAGCAGAGAAAATAATGATTGAACAAGTCACCATTTTTCTCAGAAAACATATTTCTAAAGGTGTTGTTGTCCCCGGATGTTGGTAACAACCAAAGAAATACATATTTGCAAAGAAAACAAATCAAATTAGTTTACAAATGAAGTTATCCGCTATAAAATTAAATGACACAGATAAAAAGTATTGAACACATGAAGAAAGGGAGGTGTAGAAAGACAATGAAAGCCCAGACAGCAGCTGAAATCTCTCAGTAGTTCTTCAGCACTCCTCTGCCTTTCCTCGGTATAAATGAATATCAGCTGCTTCAGTCCAACATCTGCATTAGCAGGAGGATGAAGATGAAACCAGGGTGGACATTTCAGCAAGATGTTTTCAGAGAAAGAAAATCAAGCTGTAGAATGGCCCAGCCAGTCACCTGCCTTGAATCCAATATTATTTACAAAATAAAGCTCAGATTTTATAGACGAGACCCACAGAACAATCAAGATATTTACACTCTTTTGAAGTCTGTGAGAAACTCACACCTGAGCAATGCATGTGCCTTTATTCACCATATGAGAGACGTCTTTAAGCTGCAGCACCAAAAAAGCCTTTTATACAAAGTGTTAAATACATTTCAATGGTTCTGCGCTTTCTCATTGTGTCATTTCTGTTTCAATCCCATGTCAACAGCTGCTTTAGAAACAGTATTCACAGGAAAAGAAAATGACGTGACCAATACTTATTTTCCCTGCTGTATGTATAATGTTAGATGTGTCGTACGTGTCGTCAGTGTCGATGGAGTCTCCACACGCCGCTCCGCCCTGAATGGACTCCATGGCGGTGGAGTAAAGCGCTCTCTGAGCCGCCGGCCGCTTCTCATCACTGCCCTGAGATCCCTCCATCTGACGCTCCCGCTCCGCCTGCTCCACATTATGAACACCCAGCAGCAGACTGTAGTCCATGATCTTAAAGCTCTCCAGCACCTGAACACACACACAACACAACAGCAACGATCAGAGCGGGATAATTCAGAACATAGTGCGGCAATGATACAGTATAATGTTATTTACTCCTAAATAAATGATTGGAATAAGTAAATGTGTTATTATAGCTCATAATATTCAAAACTAGCTTTCAGTTTTCAAATCATGGCAGAAGCATGCCTTAAAGCATCACGAAACATCAAAACTCATTATTTGAGATGTTGACAGTCATATATGTGTCCCACACTGCTAAAAACACTATTAGGACACACATATTTCACCAAAAATTGAGTTATTTTGTGTTATTTTGAGCAAATTCGTTCTTCCGGTAGGCATGTGCCGGTATCACATTTTCATGCTGCGATTAATTGATTGAGCTTTTATCCCGGTATACGGTATTATTACGATATTGTAATTTTACTAGAGAAACAGGTAAAAAAAACACAAAAAACTTCAGTTTCGTCAACTTAGTAACTTTAATAACTTTTTAATTAACTAAAAGTACTTCAAACATTTAAATACAAATAAATATAAATAAAACAATACACAATATAAAAGTAAACTTGAGCAATTATATCAAAGTGAATGTGCAAAGGGAAACAGTCTTCGATCAGCAATCCCTCTGCATTTTTTTGGAACCCAAAATATTTCCAAACCTCTGACTTTACCCTTTTTGAAGGGGGATAAATTGTCGGCAGCGTTCCTCTTTCCGCCATGCTTCTTCTTCGTGTGAGGATTAGAGAGCGGTGGCAGCGGCGGCGCGCACTGCGTGCACACAATGCTTCTACATGCGGGGATTGTTTACATCAGAGTGCGCATCAGTTCTGCGCAGCATATACGCAGTGTTTCTTCAAGCGGTTGATGGAAAATAAGCTAAGGCGCGTTCTAAGAATATAAATTCTGATCTATTATTTTTCACGGTATTTTGAAGTGCCCGCGATAACAATATCGTGCATATTCATTACCGTGATTTATCGCAATACCGAATACCGGCACAAGCCTATCTTCCAGTTTGAAAAGCAATTTAGAAGCTACATCACAGGGATGAGATACTTGTTCCAGCGTGTATTCAACTGCTGGACGCGTAGTAGGAGGTGAGCTTCCCTCCCTCCAAGACATCTACACCAGGCGGTGCATGAGGAAAGCCAAGATAATCATCAGCGACTCCAGCCACACAAGTCATAGACTTTTCTCTCTGCTACCCTCAGGCAGACAGCTCCGCAGCATCCGGTCACGCACCAGCCGACTGAAGGAAAGTTTCTTCCCTCAGACTATCAGGCTGATGAACACTTAACACACCCCATACAGACTCTTCCACACCCCTCACTGCACACCATCAATATGTAGCATGCACTGCACTTTAACTAATCCATACTTAAAACAATACTGCCTACAACTATGTGTACACCTATTCACTGTACATATCGCTGTCAATTTTACATTGTCCTGTTTTTGTTTTTTTGCATGACGTATTTTGCACTGTCTGTATTTTGCACTGTCATTATATTAGCACTGTCTGGAGCCAGCACCTAAGCTTTTCACTCATCATAGCACACGTGCTGCTGATGATGTGACAATAAAAGTGATTTGATTTGATTTGATTTAGACTGGATGTCTGTACCGGCGGGTAAAACATGATGTCTTGGAGCTTTCAGCATCAATTCAAAAGAAACTTGGTTCGAAGCTGTCAGCGCGGTCTATTGTGTATGAGTAGACTTTATTAACATGCATTACATCGCTTCGAACACTGTTTTTACCTGTTACAGAGAGACACGGTTACAGAGAGATGCCAACGGTAATTAAAACAAGTGAAAGAATTAGAATTGTTTGGAGACATGGGTCGTCAGTGTTGCGGTTATAAATGTGCTGTAACGAAGGTTTTGATTTCATTTCCTCACTATGAGAGCGCAGCTGGACTCACGCGTGGATTACAGTGGTCTGCTAACATGCGACAAAAATATGTTTGTAAAGCCGCCTTTTCACTGCACACGACATTTGGACACGACTGTGGGAATACGCCCCCTTGTGGCAGATGCACAGAATTTTCAGTTCTGACATGCACTATGGGAGAGAAGCTGTTCTCGCAGTATCCAAAATAGGAAAAAGGAGTGCAAAAGCAAGAGCCTTTACTCTCTGTGCGTTCACAATGGTTGAATGAATGAATACTAGAAACTCATAGACCGCTAAAAATATTGGAGGGAATGTGGAGACAACATAAAACCAGGGGCGACGCTAGACCCTATTAACTGGGGCGAGTGCCCCAGTATAAATCGCCAGTGCCGCAGTAAATGCGTTGAGATCCGACTTACTTTATATGCAAGTGTCTTTATTAAGAGTGGTAATCCCAGAATAAAGACATTATTCTCTATGTGCAACCAAACCAACTCTGATGAAAGCAATGCAGTTTAATCAAAGAACGAACAGCATGTGCGCAGAAAAAAAAACATACCTGCGCCGCTGCGCGCATTACGCATACCGCTTCTGCTTGGCGCTGACGCACCGCTCTGCTCCCAGTCTGGTTGTGAATATGCACGCCGAAAAAATAGCCGCGCTGCTCATGCATTGTAAAACAGGCACGCAGTGAGATTTGCAAGTCGACAAAACAAAGTTTAAATAATATGATGGTGATCTTATTTATACTGCATGGCTTCTGATAGGTTTTCTTTTTGTAAGAAGCAGAATGGAGGGATGAAGTCAGGGAGGTTAGACTTAATAAACCTAATTCTCGGCCTTGAGTTGGGTCTAAGACAACACACAACAGACATTAAACATCTTTTTTTGTATTCTGTTGAATTGTCTATAGAATTTCATTCTTATAAAATTAATTTATGCAAAAGATTTCTTAAATTATCTTAGCATCACTCCAGTTGTGTCTTTAGATTGTTTTCCAGTTACAATTAGGATTAATTTCTGTTATGTATTTAGAATAATAATTGGATAACAACAATAGTACTGCTATACATGTAATTATTTATTTATTTATTTTGGAGGGGGTGCTGTGCCCCAGTGGAGCTTTATGTCTAGCAACGCCCCTGCATAAAACATTATATTTGTATTACTTTATTACTTACATTTGTGAATAGAAATGTTAGTTTTTTTTAAATAGAGTTTTTCTGATTCAAAAAATAACCAAATAAACTCCGATTTCTCATCTCACGCACACGGACCTGCTTGGACAAGACTGGAATACATCACATCCGGTCGGCCAGTCGCATCCGGTGTAGTCGCAGGAGTTCAAATATTTCAAAGGATCCGCAGCTCAATTCGAATCCGAATTTTCCGCATACGTAAATGATCGAAACTCCACACAGCTCCCAGACTACTCTCCATTGAAAATGAATGACTTCCGGTTTGTAGCTTGCTGTTTGTCGTGTGCAGTGGAAAGGCGGCTTAAGGAACTTTTTACCAGGGAGCTTTTCGCATCTGGAAATTATGAAATCTGGATTTGCCACTCGTCTCTTTTCAAAATACATGGCTCCAGTTGGTGTTGATTGTCCTGTCTCTACAGATTTGGTAAGTGTGTGATCAGTGTTCTTTGTTTATGTTTCTTCAGAGGCAAAGTTAGTGTCGTCAGCAGTACTCTTTCAGTTCTTTCAGTCAAAGACAGACCTTAGTCAAAATTATTCAGTTACTAAGTTTACAGTATGTTAATATCGCGACAATATTATGGACTGAAAGATCTGCTGTAAATGCTGCTCTCCAAATCTAAACACGTTAACACCTTAATCAGATTCTCACCGGCGTGTAGGATTTTCGCCGTATTTTGTGACAGGATAGTCTATACACACACGTTACCAAGAAATGCAGAGGTTTTTCTCTCATTTAGTGTGTGGTATCAAACATTAAAACTACACTCTTCCAGCAGTTCCTCGCATCCAATAACTGGTTTGTCACGGGGGGCATGCATGAAATGTTCCTGAATGAAAGTGAAAGTGCCAAACTGCTGTTAAAGTCGACAAAACAATAATTTGGAAAAATTGATTACGGATATCCATGTAAACAGTCACTGTCTTTCTCCCCTGTGTATGTGTGTTTGTTTTGCCTCTGTGTAAATCATCATGTGCACGTACTGAAACTCCCCTTTTCATCAGAATCAGAAAGAGCTTTATTGCCAGGTATGTTCACACATATGAGGAATTTGTTTTGGTGACAGAGCTTCTACAGTGCAACAGGATTACAGAGACAGGACAAAAACAGAGAATAAATATATTAAAAAAAAATAGAAGTAAGTAGTGAGTGCAAATATACAGATTGACAAGTGTATGTACAGCTATATTACTATATACAACGTTATATGTGCAGCTGTTATGTGCAAATGTAAAGTGTGTTGTTAAATAAGTGTATATGTGTATAAAAGTGTATAGCGAGTAGTGATGTTGGTTCCACAATTATTATCATCAAGTGTTCATGAGATGGATTGCCTGAGGGAAGAAACTGTTTCTGTGTCGGGCTGTTCTGGTGCGCAGTGCTCTGTAGCGTCGACCAGAAGGTAAAAATTCAAAGAGGCAGTGTGCTGGGTGTGAGGGATCCAGAGTGATTTTGGCAGCCCGTCTGCTCGCTCTGGATAAGTACAGTTCTTGGAGAGTAGGAACAGTTGTACCAGTGATTTGCTCAGCAGTCCGAACTATTCGACGTAGTCTTTGGAGACCGTATTTAGTAGCTGAGCTAAACCAGACAGTTATTGATGTGCAGATGACTGATTCAATGATGGAGGTGTAGAACTGTTTCAGCAGCTCCTTTGGGAGGTTAAACTTCCTCAGCTGACGAAGAAAGTACAGCCTCTGTTGAGCTTTTTTGACAATGGAGTCAATGTGAGTGTCCCACTTCAGGTCCTGAGAGATGGTGGTGCCCAGGAACCTGAATGACTCCGCTGCTGCCACAATGCTGTCCATGATGCTCAGTGGGGGGAGAGCAGGGGGGTTTCCCCTGAAGTCCACTATCATCTCCACTGTTTTGAGCGTGTTGAGCTCCAGGTTGTTGTGACTACACCAGACAGCCAACTCCTAAACCTCCTGTCTGTAAGCAGACTCGTCACCGTCCTGAATGAGGCAGATAAGTGTGGTGTCGTCTGCAAACTTCAAGAGTTTGCAAACCCTTTTCATGCAAACCCTTCCCTCTTTCACCACTCGACCCTCCCACCTAAACAAAACTGGACTCGACCACTTTCCTGACGTTTTAAAACTAGAGGTGTGAAAACACCCTGCTGAGACAGGGGAGGTTTCATGGCCCTTTAAAAACTCTTGACTCTTGCTCGAATATAATCCTAACATATGTATGCAATGTGACTACTGCAGATGCACACGGTGCGTTATCGATGCTGAAACCATATATTGTGCAGACCTAAACTAAATAATAATAAAAAAGGTCATACTGTGGTATAATCTTCCGGCTATCATAAATCAGTGTAGTGCCCAGAGACTCACCAGACAGTCCCTCTGCAGGGTTTTAAGCAGGGCGTTGTAGGTGTCCACGTCCAGCAGGAGCCCGTCCTGAACGTCCTGCATGAAGTCCAGGTCTTTGTATGTGGGCCTGTTCTTCTCTCGCTCCTTCTTAGAGGCTCTGCGCTTGTACGTGGAGCCCTTCAGGTCAAACTTGAGGTGCATGCGGAAAACACGCGGCAGCACGTTATTCATCACCACGATGCGGATGTTCTTCCCGCCAGACTGAACGCAGTACAGGCCGAAGAACTTGGGCAGCAGTGTCCGTGGATTCTGGTTCAGATTCTGAGAGACCACAACAACACAGAGAATCAAATCAAGAGGGAATTCACAGCAGTTACACAGGGATTTTAAGATTTTAAAGTCCGCACGAACCCGAAGCTGCAACCGTTTTTTTCTGTATTGTGATGCAGTTCCTAGAGAAACTAAATATGAAATAAGAAAACAGTGGGCGTGGCTTGTTTTTTCAACTGCGAGCTGATTGGATGTAGTTAAGTAGGCATTTCATTCAGAAAGATGGGGAAAAGGGTTGGGGAGAGTCTAGAGCCCTGCACGGGCCTTAAATCTAAGCCCTAGGCCGGCCCTGGCCCGACACGCACAGGCTTTAGCCCTGCCCTTGTCCAAAAGCTTATCAAAATTTTTGGCCCGAGTCAGACCCGAAGCCGTTTTTTTTCTTTTTTTCCAAACAGCTTCTACAGTTACAGCCATTAAAATAGACCAGATTTGTTTTTAATAGAAAGTTTAAGTTTTTTTTGTTTCATTTTTTTACCAGAATAATTATGAGAAATATTATAGTTTTTTTGTTTGTCTTTTTAAATCTAAGTTTAAGTTTTTTTTTTTTTAAGTGACATCGATATCCAAGGCGACACGGTGGCGCAGTGGGTAGCACGTTCGCCTCAAAGCAAGAAGGTCGCTGGTTCGAGCCTTGACTGGGTCAGTTGGCATTTCTGTGTGCAGCTTGCATGCTCCTTGTGTTGGCGTGGGTTTCCTCTGGGGGCTCCGGTTTCCCCCACAGTCCAAAGACATGCGGTACTGGTGAATTGGGTATGTTAAAATTGACCGCAGTGTATGAGTGTGCGAATGAGTGTGTATGGGTGTTTCCCAGTGATGGATTGGGGGTGTAAGGGCATTAACGCTGCGTACAAACATGTGATGGATAAGTTTAGCGGTTAATTCCGCTGTGGCGACCCTAGATTAATAAAGGGACTAAGCCGAAAAGAAAACGAATGGATGAATGAATAGATTTCCAAGCAGTATGTAGTCCACAGTTAGTTTACTCAATTTAACTAAGTGGCGCATAACTGTGCATACCCATCATGGGAGTTAATGCGGATTAATGACGTTTATTTATTTATTTATTTATATATATATATATATATATATATATATATATATATATATATATATATATATATATATATATATATATATATATATATATATATATATATATATACATACACATATACACACACAACTATTGCTTCCCCACAGGGGGTGGAGACCACAGTCTCATCAGCACCTGAGCCAGAGGAGTTCTAGGTCCAGCCCGTGTCTCTTTCATTGGACAAATCAAATCCAGCTGCAGCTGCGCAGCCTCCTTGCATGGAACCACTACCATTAAAGGTGCTTTAAACAATTTTATCTGACAGACTGGCACAAATATGCAGACATCCTCATTCTCACAATGGGTTTTAGAGTTCTCTCACCCTTCCAAAAGAGATTTTTTTTTTTCATTAACAGGGAAAACAGCTTAATATAGGCTTCTCTGAAAGTGTGAATATTTCACTTTAATTTCACTTTAATGACAATCATGTTTGTTTTAACGCTGAAGCATATAGTGGACTTGTTTTGAAACACTTCACCTCAAATGTTATTTGTTCTTCTATTTTATTAAAGGGTGAGGGGAAGGGCTAAGGGGTAGAATTGCGATTGGGTCTAAATGTCACTTCAAGCTGAATACTAGTATCTTGAAGAATATCTAGTCAAATATTATGTGCTGTCATCATGACAAATATAAAAGAAATCGGTTATTAGAAATGAGTTTTTAGAAACTATTATGTTTAGAAACATGTTGGAAAAAAAACTTTAAACAGAAATTGGGGAAAAAATATACAGTAGGGCTATTAATTCAGACTTCAACTGTATATTACACACAAGCATTGATGAAGATGTAAAAGCAGCGCTGACGCACCATGTAATATCCAGGCAGCAGCTTCTGCAGAAACTCCGCCTCTTTATGCATGACGGTCTTCAGGATAAACTCATCATCTCGAGTCACGTAGAAGATGGAGCCACTGGCGCCTGGGTTCGAGAGCTCAATCAGGGGCTCATTACACAGAGAATACTGCAAACACACAGAGAGAAAGAGAGAGAGAGAGAGAGAAAACACAGAGAGACGTCAGCAGTGCTTAAAGGGGACCTATTTTAATAAGATGTTAAATAAGTCTCTGATGTCTCTAGAGTGTGTAAGTGTGAAGTTTCAGCTCGAAACACCACACAAATAATGTTTTATAACTCTCTGAAACTGACCCTTTTAGGCTTTGACCCTAATTGTGTCGTTTTGGTGACTGTCGCTTTAAATGCAAATGAGATTGAGCTCTTTTCAGAAGAGGGTGGAGCTACAAATGCCTGTGTGTCAGCATAGCAGCAGATTCATAAACAAGACTAACTTCCTATGTTAATGAGGGAGAGATGGTCACTAGTGGGCGGGGCCTGCCCCCTCTGATGACACGACAAAGAGAGAATGTCAATCAAAGTGTTTCTGCAGACTGTTTTTATCAAGTGTGATTATAACAAATAAAATGTATACATTTTTATACTCGCACACTGCTGCCACACAACTTTATTTGTTTTTAAACCCCTTATAAAAGTGATTTTAGCATAATAGGTCCACTTTTGTTTTCTGGAGTTTCAAATTTTTCATCATTGTTGCATGAATTATTAATATAATATTATAATTAATATATTATCAGTTCACTGAAAAACAACCGATGGCGCTAATAGCAAGAATTCTGAATTACACACGCTGTAGAGTCAATGATTTCAGAAATTTATTTCAATCCATAAAATGCCCCTTTTTACAGTTTTTACCCTAGTATGTGAAGTTTCAGCTCATAATATCAAATAATGTTTTATAACTCTCTGAAACTGACCTGTTTAGCAGTGCTTAATTTGTAAATGAATAATTCCCCGAACAAAACCAGGAAATAAAAGTCACCGTGACGGACGTCCACCAAAATATTTGAGTTTTCCCGGAACATGACGCCATTAAACGGTGATAGCGCAAAAACGAGCATCACATTTCTGAATGATCTTTAATTATTTTGTGCCATATAATGTTATAGGTCAGTCATGGATAATAAAAACATGTAGCTACAAACAGAAAACGCATCACTATTGTGTCAAGAGTACAAAATAATAATTAGTCATGTAATTGTTATTTTTTCACTTGACACAATAGTGAAGTGAACTGAATAATCAGTCAGTCTAGTCTTCAAGAAGAGCCCACAGTTAGCTCTTCTGTCATGTTTTCTCGCTGACTTCAGATCGCTTTGCTTCTACCTCCCGCTATCCTGACCCATTCACGTTTCATCTTCTCGAGATCTCTTTTGATCAGGCTCATTATCAAATTTACTCGTGGTTTTAAAAATGAAAATATGCTCGACTGCCTCTTTGCCATTTTGAAAAGTACAAATAATATTTAGGTAGGCCACTGTGCTATTATTTATTTTCGCTGCTCACTGCACAAGAAACGATCACCAACCAATGAGTGTTGAGGGCCGTCATGTGTGCGCACACACAATCCACACAGCCTTCGCTTGCACTCATTCTCTCTTTATCAAACACGCACAAGTTAATGTCAGATCCATTCAAATAAATACCGGAACGCAAAACACAAATATCTGACATTTTCTTGAACAGGATCCAGCAAGGTCTGGCTCAAATTAAGCACTGCCGTTCAGGATTTGTTCCTATTAGTGCTGTTTTGGTGACTGTTGCTTTAAATTCAAATGAGATTGAGCTTTTTTTCAAAAAAGGGCGGAGCTACAAATGCCTGTGTGTCACATTCAGGCACAGTGGTAGATTCAAAGCAGGACTAATGTTATCCGTGTGAAAAAGTGAAAATGAGTGTGCAGAAATGTCTTTGTCAGAAGGTAGTCTATAGCTATCTTGTAAAATATATCCAGTAGAAGGTTTTTTTTAACATGCATCCATACAGTCTTGTTTGGCACATCACATTTTTTGGCACATTAATTTTTTTTTATCAACAGATGATTTTTTTTTTTTCATTTGAGTCTTCAATTGTATATATAAAAACAAGTTTAAAAAAATAAAAGGTATGTAAATAATGACAGAATTTGAAAGATCACACACACGCACGCAGCAGTACCTGAAACAGAGGGTAATTACCACACTAAGGCATAGTTTACACTAATACATTTTAGTTTTAAAACAGTGTTTTAGAATGAAAACGATCCACGTCCACACTGGCGTTTCATCTAGCGTTCTGAACAACTCTCCGTCCACACTACACTGCTAAAAACGCATTACATGATCACACACACTCTGGCATGCACTGCAGCGATTAGAGCTGTGCACGTCAGACTGTTCATCAAGGATCTACCGCTGGATCTCATCTCATTATATTTGTTAAACGTGATATTTAATTTATCTTGTTGTCTACATCTAACAACATATTCCCCGAATTCCCTGGTCTTTTGGATCTATTGCTTGTTCTCAGGTAACGTGTTTCAACTGAGTGCAAAGATAAACTAATATATTGATTAATGTAACCACGTACACTGATTCTGCATATTGACTAATTGCTTGCATTTTTTTCCTATAATGTATAAACTTATTGTACGTTCTACTTTTATAATGGCCATTATTGATTATTAAAACTGATATTCAGAAAAAAAAGGCTATGTTTCGTATTTTCAATGAGAATGAAAGGAGCCAGTTGTGTTATAGGCTCCGCTTTGTTATAAATATGCATACAGTGAAGATGACAGTCATTTAAATATGCAGCTACACAATGCTTCGACATTTTTGGTGTCTGTTAAAGTATTATCAAAATGAAAACAGGCAGTTCCTTGTATCATCAGTTCATTTTATTGTTAAAAAAGTGACACAGTGTAGCCAGGGTGATGTGAATGAGGTTATAAAGTACACTGTTCCCTTTGAAGACTTGCCCGATGTGTCCTCGGGAGTTTGTTTTCCATATCAAACTTGCAAAGTCTGAACTTACAAGGGAGAGGATACAAGACTGAACTTTGTTTATGCTACATAATATTAAAGGAAAAAAAGCCCCAATCAGATCAGCCACACCTCCGCTTTCAGATGTCTCATTTCCCTCCATACACACTGACAAAGAGCAGCAGCATTTTAAAATGAAAATGGCCTCCTCAGCGTTTTCAAATAGCTCCGTTTTCGGTGTTTGAAGACTCCGAGGTAGTGTGGACGGATGGCGTAACCGTAGAAAAATGTATGCTTTTAAAAACAAAAAGGTATTAGTGTAAAATTTCCTTTTTAAGCACTTTAAATACGCACTGGTGTGTGTGTGTGTGTGTGTGTGCTCCAGATGCCCATATCATAATTACGCATTAACCTACCCATGACCCTCAGCTCTGCATGAACAACACTGACCGTCCCACTGACTGACCGACTGCATGTTCACTCATACAAAATCCAATCCAGTATGAACATCTCCAATATAAACAAAAGAATAATAAAATGAACAGCTACACACAATCAAGATAAAGTGTTCAATTAATCATGCTTTGGATTTTAGGTCATACTGTCCAGTGCTAGTAGATATTAATGTCCATGTGAGCTGATGTCTCACACACACATTCCCTCACGCACACACAGACACACAGTGCCTAAAACAGCAGTTATTTTCATATGCATACCACACTGAAAGCCCTTTTGAGTATGGACGTGTGCATCACTACAGGTTTATCTTCTTCAGATGTGAACGTTTCTCACCAGGTAGTCGTCCGGTCGAATCCCGAAGAGCTCTCTGAAGTAGCGAAAGGCCACGGGAGCGTAGGTTTTAAACCTGAAGTCTGGATAGTGATGCGCTGGGGTCAGATTACTGCCTTCACTGTCACACACACAGAAACACAAATTGTAATTAAATACAATTGTGTAGCTCCTGGTCAACAATGATCTGTTTGTAGCTGTATACTATTGTATTGAGTTTTGTTGAGTATTATTGTATTGCATTATTAAGTTTGCTGACATCTGTTCACTACTGAAACACCACAGAGTCTCGCTAGATCCTACTGTACGGACACACGTCAGTTATAAAATGCTTGCAGGACATTAATTTAGACAACTATGCAGATATATCAAAGTGTTCACACAAAGAGAGCACTCGTAGTTTGTGAATCAATGGGCTTGTGCGACTCATTACAGTACGAGTCGCAGACGCGAGGCACACGCGAGCTGGTTATTATAACTCTAATCATCGTTATCTTTACATTTGCATGCCGGTTTGCTTTACACAGCTGAGAATGTAGTCCTGGTTGGCGTCCAGTGGTTGGAAGTTATGTCTGTATTTAACAGTGAAGCTGTTTTTGCACCAAGCCCGAAGTAATCAATCACAGAAAACGGGAAATGCCATTACTTTGATTATTTTAACATGACATGTTTAACAATGAAATCAAATCATTCTAGTGCAATATTTAAGTTAATTTTAAGCTATCTCGTGAAGAATCCCTGAATTATACTACTAATGACCCCTGAATTATCACTAATCGCTAATTTCCAATGAGCAGATGCAGTGGCGGTTCTAGTTTAAATGGCACCCTGGGTGAACCACCCCATGGTTAATAGTAATGGTTACTCTCTATGTTAATAAATGCTTTATTAACTCAACTTCATTCAGTTTTGTGACCTAATCTAAAGTGAGTTACTATTTATGCTTTATAAATCCCTTATTCTGACCAGAACCAGGAAATCAGAGCACATCACACCTGTCCTCAGGTCTTTACACTGGCTCCCAGTTACATTCAGAATAGATGAGTATTATTACTGCTCTATAAATCACTGAATGGCCTCTATACATTACAGATATGCTCACTGAATACAAACCTAACAGATCACTCGGATCTTTAGGATCAAATAAACTAGAAATCCCAAGAGTTCAGTCAAAGCAGGGCGAATCGGCTTTCAGCTACTAACAGCGCCCCCTGCTGCTGGAATCAGCTTCCAGAAATGATCAGATGTGCTCCAACATTAGGCACGTTCAAATCAAGACTGAAAACACATCTGTTTAGCTGTGCCTTTACTGAATGAGCACTGTGCTACGTCCCACAGATCGCACTATTATGTTTTTCTCTTCTTTTTCATTCTTTTATAACACATTTGATCTATTTTTATGCTTATTTATTTTATTTTTTTAACCATTTTTGTTATTTGTTTTTATTTCTCTTATACTTGTTTCTTTTATTCCTGTTTATGTAAAGCACTTGAATTGCCACTGTGTATGAAATGTGCTATAGAAATAAACGTGCCTTGCCTATAAATGACAATTAAAGGCTTGGTATCAAATGAACAATAATGTTTGCGATCTTATCTAAAAAGTAAAATTACTGTGAGGTTGAAACATTGCTGAATAACAGGAGTGTCAAAATACAACATAAAGTTGAATAAAACAACAACAATATAATAATTTATCAATATAAAGGATGCAATGTTTAAACTGTGCAGTCATTTTATTTTAGATAAGATTGCAAAGATTTATTTTTCAATTGAAGTACAGTTTCATTTGTGCATCTTTAAAAGAATAGGAATTAATAATGTCGTTTATTTTATTTTTTTCTTGCTTAGAATTTAACTGAGCCTTTAATTATCATTTATAAAGGATTTATAAAGCCTAAATAGTCCTCACTTTAGATTAGGTCACAAAACTGCATGAAGCTCAGTTGTTAAAGCACTTATTAACATGCAAATTAACTATTAGTATATGCTTGAATAATAAGAATTATAAATGTTCATTTAAATCATTTATTAATCATTAACTAATTCTGAATGATCTTTAAAAAACAGCCAACTATGCTTAAATTACTGGTTTGTAAATAATGCAATACTTAATTTAGTAATGAAAAATAAATCATTAACATGCTATTAAGCACATTCTAAATGTGGTTGTAAGTCAGGAATAGAGCAAAACTGCTTAACTTTTATTATTGTACAGTTAACGCTTAACAGATAATGAATTCACTATTCGCTAATGCTTAATAAATGGTTCATAGTGTGTAGTTAGTAAAGTGTTACCGAACTATCTGTTGTCTTTGACCCGACTCATGCGCGAGAATTAACATTATGAAGTCTTAGCTCGCTGACTCTTTATCTCTCCTTTATAGCCATGCTTAGTAACATCATCATCGTCATATTACATAAGCTTTTTTTTATTTTTTATTTATTTATTTATTTTTTATAATTATTTTTTAGGGGTTTTCACCTTTATTTTGACAGGACAGTAGAGAGAATTGACAGGAAAGTGTGGGAGCAGAGAGAGGGGAAGTATCGGCATAGGACCCCAAGGCGGGAATCGAACTCGGGTCGCCGCGAACACCGGAGTGCATGTGTCGGTGCACTTTCCACTACGCCATAGGCACCGACATATAACATAAACTTTACATAAACTTTGCTAAACTTGCTGCACAAACCTCTGCACAAACTTCTGTTTCATGGCGCATATTTTATCGGCGTGCATGCAAACAATCGGGATTCACACAGGATCACATGTGATTTTCTGTGCGCATGTGTCAGTTTGCTTTCACCAGCGTTGTTTCGGTTGCACATAGAGAATAACAAACTTGCGTGCGCAAAAAATGCCAAATGTAAATGGCCCCTGAGGTCTTTATCTTGGGATTGCCACTCTAAATTAATACACTTGCATAAAGTAATCGTATCTCAATGCTTTTACCAGGGGACGTTTGGTTTTTTTTGTTGTTGTTGTTTTTTTTGCACCGTCTCCCTGTGCCGCCCCCAGCAAAATCCCCCCCTGGGCGATTGGCGATCGCCCATATTGCCCATGCCTAAATCCACCACTGAGCAGATGTGTTCCTCTCAAGCAGACCTGGGGAAGAAAATGCTCTCCACCACATAGAAGTCCTGCATGAGGACGTCCCGCTCGGGTTTGGAGCTCAGGTTGCCCACAGTGTAGCCGATGCCCAGCTGAATGGCTCCTTTCAGGGCGGACGAGGTCGTCTGAAGACACACACAAACTCAAATAAACCACTGGATAACAATAAGAACGCTGGTGGAGTCAGAATTATTAGCTCTCTTGAATTATTCGCCCCGTTTATTTTACTCCCTAATACTTCTTCAACACATTTCTAATCATAATAGTTTTAATAACTCATTTCTAATTACTGATTTCTTTTATCTTTGCCATGATGACAGTAAATAATATTAGACTAGATATTTTGCAAGATACTAATATTCAGTTTACTACTTTAAAACACATGCAGATGTTTTATTTGCTGTTCTCAGAGTACCCGAGGCACAAGCTGCAAAGGCTCCACCCTCTTTCAAAAGGGGGTGGGATTTGCAGCTCATTTGCATTTAAAGAGAGACACACACAAATATTGTGCTTTATACTTTGATTGTGGATGGTTTATTCACGCACAGACAGACACACAAACACACACCTTTTTGTATGTGGTCTCGCCGGACGCATCGACCCGCCGGTGACCGATCTTCTTCTCAGGGCCAGAGCTGGAGTGACACGAGGACGACGGCATCTGACCAGAACAACACACACAGATGAGCATATATCTATTACATGTTTTACAGAGAGTGTAGAGATTTAATGCAGATTTAATCTCTTAAGCTACATTGCAAACCATTCTTAAACCAAGAAACTTATTTAAAATGCAAAATTAGATTAGATTCAACTTTATTGTCATTACACATGTACAAGGCAACAAAATGCAGCTTAGGTCTAACTAGCAGTGCAATAGCAGCAAGTGCATGACATTATATACAGGTTGTATTAGCTATGAACAGAGATTTACAATATATGTACAATACAGGTTGCTATTAATAATCAGAAGTGTGCAGATAGATAAACATAATTACAAATGTACATGTACTGAGGGTGTGTATATGATTACAAATGTCCATGTGCAGTGGGGTGAAGTACATGGGGATATGTACAGTTCAAATAAATGAATCAGTGCAATGAATATGTGCAATTTTTAAATGTGCAAATGTTAAATAGTGCAGTGTTTATGAGGAGTATAAGTTATGAGGAGAGTGGGGGGTGTATGGGGGGGCAAAAGAGTCAGTGAGGGGAGTTCAAAAGGGAGACAGCTCTGGGGAAAAAGCTGTTCCTCAGTCTGCTGGTTTTTGACCGGGAGAGCCTGAAGCGCTTGCCGGAAGGCAGGAGAGAAAACAGTCTGTGAGCAGGGTGAGAGGAATCCTCAAGAATACTGCGTGCTCGGCGCAGACAGTGTCTCTTCTGGATGTCCTCAATGGCTGGCAGTGTAGTTCCTGTGGTGCGTTGGGCAGTTTTCACCACCCGCTGCAGTGCCTTACGCTCAGCAACAGAGCAGCTTCCATACCAGACTGTGACGCAGTTGGTCAGGATGCTTTCACCAAGTTCACCAAGATGGCTGATGAAAGCTGGTTCTTCTTAAGTTGCATCAAGAAAAATAGGTGCTGGTGAGCCTTCTTGACCAGGCTGGAGGTGTTGGTGGTCCAGGAAATGTTCTTTGAGATGTGGGTGTCTAGGACAAGGCGGGCTCAACGGACTTAAGACAACGGACTCAAAATGACTTAAGATTTAAGATATATACTGTAAAAAAATCATAATGAAGGGAGTTTTGCTTGAAAAATGTTTAAAAGGAATTAAAAAATAAAGGTTCATTGAAATGGAAAACACGTTTGTTTTTCTATTTGTCTAAGGAGAAACATCTGTAAAACAATCATACTTTTAATTAGACTTTAGGAAACGAATCAACTGATCAATAACACTTTCAGAAAACTTGAACGTTGAGCACTTCTTAAGAAATAACAATTAGTAGAGCTGCACGATTAATAGAAAAAAAGATCACGGTCTCGATTAGACCCTCACATGATCTTAATCCAGCATCTCTACGATTTAGTCAATTATACTTTCAAGTTCGGGAGAAGCATAACCTCCTAGGGCTTTAGTGTCCACATATACGAGGACGGCACCTTTTAGCTCTTAAGCGGCTATTTAAAATACTTTGACTGTTTTATATTTTGTTACACACATACAGTGTCCTCCTGCAACTGTTTTGCAGCATATGAAATGTCCCAAACACTATCATTAACTGTCCAAAATGGGAAAAATTATGTTTTTACTCTCTGATAGTCAGAGCAAGTTAAAAAAAAATATTCTATGTTAAATATGCATTAAAAACATTCAGGAAAAAGTGTTTTATGTAAATTCGGACCATGAGTCCACATATATGGACATCATTTTTCTCTAAAAGTTCATCATATTAAAAGATGATAGTCAATCATTGAGCCCAGTCAATCATTCAGCCAGTCGGACAGACAGACGTTCGTTCGACAGTGGCCTCTGGTGGGTTCACGCGAGAACAGCGCGGGTGCGAACGGCACTCGCTGGAGACCTCCGAGAAGCCAAAAAGGTGCACACAGCGGCCTCTCCCAGATACGCGAAAACCAAAAACTGCAAAAATACTTACCTCCGGGGACGTATTTCGCGGTCTCCAGAAACGTCCTCGGGACTACGTTTTCAGAATGAGCCTGGGTTGCTATATAATGTTGAATAGATTTCAAGAGGCAACCTGATAATGACAAATGTCTGATTTTACCAGTGAAAAAATGGTCTAATAATGTTGTCAATGACATATTGCAAGCACACGTCTCAAACATAATAATTCAACATCAGAATTATGAACAGTTGTATTCTGACGCCATCACTTTGTGAATTAACAACCAGGATCAATTTAAAGTCTATTCTAGTCCACCATTCCAAGTCTATGCACAATTGAGCATTTTAATCAACAGTAAACCTAAACACAGGCCTAATATTGTTATAGCTGTTCTACAATATGTTTGAAAATAACAATAATAATAGCTCATTTTAACCTTTATTTTACATCTACAGAATCACGAGAAAATCATGATCTTGATTTTAAGCAAAAAACAATTGTGATTCTTATTTTAGCCAGAATCATGCACCCCTAACTATTAGTATTACCCTTTATGATGAAATAAATACATATTTATATATATACACACATGATTTCTCACCTCGGTTAAGCAGGTCTTCTTAAGAGCAGCTTCTGAAACAACAAGTAAAAAGAAATTTTGTGAAAAGAAATACCAAAACAAGATCATTCTAGAAACCTTCCTCACTAATAAAACAATAAAAGATTATAGATATGATCCTTATAAATATGTACAGATGGGAAAGTGCCTTTTGCTAATCGCAGATTGTATTAGTTTTAATCAAAGAAGTCACAAAGAGTCACTAAAAACAAATTCATTGCAATGTCATTGACATGTAGCTCGCATGTTACTAACAAGCTTTTCCTCGCATGAATGAACGCATTTGCTAACATGTTTTTAACATGTTTTAACAGGTTTAACAGGTTGTGCGAGCATGAATTAACACGTTTAGCATGTTGCATGATTGAACAAGTACAGTAGCTAACATGCTTTACTTACTAATAGTAATGTAGCATTTTTCTAACATGTTTTTCCACAAGGCTAACATGTTTTATGATTATGCTAGCATGTTTTAGCAGTTTAATAGCATGCTTATAATGTTTCTTTTACTATACAGCTAGTAGCACATTTCTAACATGTTTTACCACAAAGTGGATATGGTTTATGATGATTGTAGCATGTTTTAGCACTTTTAATAGCATGTTTTAACAGGTTTAGCTTGTTTATGTTTCCTACTTCTAGCATGTTGTACTAGCATGAATAACTATATTTTAGCATCGTGTTTGCATGAATGAACATGTACAGTAGCTGACATGCTTTACTAACTAGCTACTAACACGTTTATAAAATGCTGTACTACAAAGTGGACATGTTTTATGATGATTATAGCATATTTTAGCACTTTAATAGCAATGTTTTAAAATGTTTCTTAAGTTTCTAAAATGCGTTTCTAAAATGTTTCTTATTTCCAACATCTTGTGCTAACATGAATTACCAAGTTATCAAGTTTTTTTTACATAAATTAACATGAAGACTAGCTAACATGCTTCACTAATTAGCTACTAGCATGTTTATAACATGTTTTACCCAAAACCTAACATGTTTTCTGATGATGTTAGTCTGTTTTAGCACTTTAATGGCATGTTTTAACAAGTTTAGCATGTTTATGTTTCCTACTTCTAGCATGTTATACTATCATGAATAACTATATTTTAGCATCGTGTTTGCATGAATGAACATGTACAGTAGCTGGCATGCTTTACTAACTAGCTACTAGCATGTGTATAACATGTTATACAACAGTGGACATGTTTTATGATGATTATAGCATGTTTTAACAGATTTAGAGTGTTTCTAAAATATTTCTTCCAACATCTTGTGCTAACATGAATTACCAAGTTTTAGCATGTTTTTTGCTTCACTGATTACCTACTAGCATGTTTATAACATGTTTTACCACAAAGATAACATGTTTTCTGATGATGCTAGTATGTCTTGGCACTTTAATAGCATGTTTTAACACATGGCTGGTTTACTACACTGCTAAAATGAATTAGCAATTTTCTAGCATTTTGTTAAAATGTTTTGGGAGCAAAATTTGCTAAGTTTTGCTTGTCAATGCTATAGTTAAAGTTTTTGTATGTTGTTTGCATGAATGAACATGTACTGTATCTAACATGCTTCACCAACTAGCATGTTTCTAACATGTTTTACCACAAAGCTAACATGTTTTATGATGATGCTAGCATGTTTAATGGCAGGTTTTAACACAAGGCTGGTTTGCCACACTGCTAACATGAATAAGAATTTTTCTTACATGTTTTGCTAGTGTAATTTGCTAAGTTTTGATGGTCAGTGATGAAGATAAAGCTTAAATAGGATTGTGGACAAATGAAAATGAGTGTATTTAAATCTATCATTTTTATTTTGTTATATTAAATATCATATTGTTATTATATGGTAAGTTTAGAATGGAAGCTTGGTTTAATTTAAGCATTTAATTATGCGTAATTAATTGTAACTATTATAGTAAAAACAAAAAATGTGCAACAATGAGATCTTAAAAAGAAGAGTTAGCAAACGTTTCTACACTGCAGATCTGTAAATAGTGCTACAGATTATGTCCAGTTCAGTCATTACACTGGAAACAGAAGGTCAAGTCAAGTGCAAAGCCTTGTGCGATACATTAACACAACCTCCTGCAGTAGAGTAGTGAACACACTCTGGTTACAGTGTGAAGAACAGTGAAGGACACACACGCACGCACACAGTGGGCGCCTGCATCTCTGTTTGCCTGCAGTGTCTTCACACTGCGCTCTTCCCTCACATGTTCCTCTGTCTCAGTATTACAGTGGAGTGGGCGGAGCTACAGGGCTGTCAATCACTGGTCCGCACGTGCCAGAGCGCAGCAGCAGCAGAGGATCTGACCTGCTTTACACCCGACAGCAGACAGACTATAATAAACTGAGGAATTAGAGCAGCAAATACTGATGAATCAATCTGATCATCTCACAAAAATCTCATGCTTTTAGAGATAAACAAAAAAAAACAACTGTCAAAAAATAATTATACAGTGGCTCAGTGGTTAGCACTGTCACCTCACAGCAAGAAGGTCACTGGTTCGAGTCCCGGCTGAGTCAGTTGACGTTTCAGTGTGAAGTTTGCATGTTCTCCCCGTGTTGGCGTGGGTTTCCCCCGGGTGCTCCAGTTTCCCCCACCAAACACATGCATTATAGAGGAATTGATTAACTAAATTGGCCGTAGTGTGTGAGTGGGAATGAGAGTGTATGGGTGTTTCCCATTACTGGGTTGCAGCTGGAAGGGCACCCACTGTGTAAAACATATGCTGGATTAGCTGCAGGTTCATTCCGCTGTGGCAACCCCTGATAAATATGGGACTAAGCCGAAGGAAAATGAATGAATGAAAAAATACAGCACCGCTCTACACTGCCTGCTAATATTACTTTAAGCAATAACATTATTTGATGATATTTAAATATATATTTATTCTGTAATAGTGATCCAGTGATATGATGCAGTGATTTATTTTAATACAAACAACTATAAATATATGATTTATGATTATTAGTAAAGCAATGATCACATTTTTAATCCAAAGTTATCATTGTAGTTATTATTAGGT
>NC_079436.1:56418604-56561104 GCF_903798145.1 Danio aesculapii
TTTCATTTATTTCGGCTCAATATTATTTATTTTTTTATTTTATTAATATTATTATTACTTTTATTTATTACTACTTTTTACCAGGACTTTTTCACAGTAATTTCCTATAATTATTTTTTCTTCTGAAGAGAGTCTTATTTAGCTCAATATTATTTATTTATTATTATTATTACTTTTACTTTTCAATGTGTCTATGTATGTATGTGTATAGTGTATGTATGTATGTGGCTATTTATTAGTCAAGCCCGAAATTGTTCATATCCCTGGCAATATAATGAGAAATATATATTTTTTTCCCCACACTGACGCCTCTTGTACATCCTCTTACTATCTTTTGGGAAAAGCCTGGGTCACTTCTGGTGATGAAAACACTTGTTGGTTGAAGAAAAGTAACCAAGACAGAATTTTGAGTATGAATAAATTCAGGTTTGACTGTATACTGTATATATAGTCAAAGTCAAAATTATTCATAATATATATATAAAAATTATATATAATATATTTATGCACACCTTGGCATTTCCATTAAGCATTTCTTTATGAGTTAATCCAAAATGCATATAACTATAGGTAGATGGAAACAGAGCTACAGATGCATTAACAAGCAACAGTATAAAAGAGAATGTGTTGTTTCTACATTCAGCAGCTTGTCAGAACTCATCAGAGCAAACACTGAATCACACACAGAGTCTCACACCTCCAATTAATGACCACAATCACATTCACACCGTCAGCGGCATTAAAAATCACACCGAAAATACAACAAACACACACACACTCACGCTGATCACACATTAAACAGAAAAAACACACACACACACACACACACACACACACACACACACACACACACACACTTCTCATTTAGCACGTGATTGTGTTTTAGATCACTGAAAGTGCAGAAACACAGATGCTTATCAGATCTACAGCATGTTTGAACTGAAGAAAATAAGTGTAGGTAAGAAGGGGGTATGGTAAATGGTCAACCCTCAATTTAAAACCCTATAGATGCTTAGAACCCAGGACAAATTCTTCTTGAGGTTGCCTAAAACGTCTTTTTAATGGCAGGAGCTGAAATGTTATATTTAAAGGATGGGAATAACCTTCAGTAATGACATGCGCTTTCTGTTTAATTCTCATTGAATACATTTCATTTGGTTGTCTTTGTGCTTTACCTACAATTGCACAGGCAATTTTTACTACTCGACAGTTTTTGATTTTCCTTAATTGGCAACAGTCCATACCATTAAATCATGTTAAAACTCACAACATTTTCAACCAAGTTCTTGTATACCATCTCCAGAATATCTTGGCTCACACCAAATTGTTGTCACCTCCTAATGAGATAAAATAGGAAAAATATAACTTTCCACATCAATATAAAAACCACTGCCTCCATGCGTTCTTCATCTCGGGGGGCTTTTTTTAGTTTATTCATGACAATCTGCATTTGTATAATGTTATTATAATTAGTAGTAGTATTTGTTAAATCCATTTTTATTTTTGTTTTATTAAAAACAAGCTTAGATTTGTCCACCTGTCAGGTTTTAGACCATGGTGCATAGCATGTGTATTCAAATATAACTCAGTTGTTTGTGCGCACTTTGTTATTATTGTTCATTTATTCATTTGCTGGAAATTAGAACTGAATTTAGAAATAGTTTTGATTGGTTTTGAACGAATCCTTGTGCTTAACAAACAAAATTATGTCTGTGTGTACAACACTTTTCCTTATCCACGAAAGAGAGAAAGTGAAAGTGAAAGTAAAGGTGGATTGGAAGAGGCAGATGCAGAGGGTCTGTTTAATGGTTTTCTCTCTAGTGAAGCATTCAGTTATGAAGCGTTCCACCAAAGTAAAGGAGTAAAGTAAAGAGTAAAAGTAAAGAGGCTGAATAGAGGAGGCTTGTTCTTTATCCTCGCGCTGCAGATGCTCTGCTTAACTGTTTTCTCTCTAGTGAAGCGTTCAGTCAAGTCCGTCATGTAAATAGCAAATGCGCTATGGCGCAACACAACTGACACTTAAAGGGAATGAGAGATGAGACTCTGATTGGTTTATTCTCAAAACACACCTATAACTCATTAAGAGAATAAGCTCAACCCTGTTAGACCATGCGCCACAGCGCAGATCGTATTTATCCGTCCTCAAAATAGCAAAAGTGATTCAGACACGCCCTTAATGCTTCAGACTTTGCGCCAACATCATTAAAATAGAGCCCAATGTCTGCATTGCTGTTTTTAAAAATGCACTCTACACTTGCATGGATTGGTTGTCAATCCTCTATCACTAAAAGTCCCTAAATATTTAAAACATCCAACTGTCTCTATTTCAGGTCCCTCAAGAACCAAAGGTTTCAAGCCTTGAGTAAGAAGTAGATAATTTCTACTAATTATCCTCTTCTTGTTTTATTAAAATTGATCTCAGTGAACTCATTTTACACCAATTTTGAAGCAAATTTATATGACTAAAGTACAAGGTATCTCTTTCTGTTCCTGTTTTAGTCAACCGGCCAACAAGTGCCATATCATCTGCATATTTAAATAAAACCTAAATCCTGGATCTTAAGTTTGTTTGTGTAAAGATAAAAAAGTAAGGCTGATAAAATGCTTCCATGTGGAACTCCTGTATTTACAATAATTGATTTAGACATTTAGTAAGTAGTAATTTAGTAAGTAAAGTAACATCCATGCTGGAAAATGCAACCGTTTTGATCGAATATGCGCCCGAAATTTTATCTATGCGACCTCTAAATATATTTAGGAGCATTTGTGCGAGTGTATAAAATTGTTGCCGTGAGACCAGTTTTCACAGCAAAATGTTCACCGCATGCGCAGATTTAGGAGACATTCACGCATTAAGCATCTTTGCACCTAAAATCACCAAACGCAGAGCTTAGGAATGGTTTAAAACAGTTCATATGTCAACGTGCTGCAGTAAACTAAGCCCGCAATGCTTGCCCCACCTTCAAGCTCTTCTCATTGGCCACGGCGCTAGAACAGAACACAAATGGATTGGTTAATATCAGCTGTCAGTCACTCAGTTCCGATGACAGGGAGCTACAGCCACGAAAACGTAAAGGTCTAGATACGAGAGAATGAAAACAACACTGACAGATTTAGTTTTAGAAACCACCTAAAGTTACAAATAATGGCACATCTGATTACTGATAATGTGATGAATGTTAATCCAGCATTTGCGCTTTTCAAAGAGTGGACAAAAGACCTCCAGTGGTTAAAGTCTGCTGTGAAAATGACTAAAGCATTCACCGTAAAGCTGGTGAGACGGAGTTTTCAGGTACAAGTGTTTGACACGAGATGTTCTTTTTAATCCTTTATTTAATCTTTACTAAAGAGCTGACCATCGCTAAACAGCAAGCATTCACTGAGGTGAAACTAATATTGCAGCTCATAAAAAGACCATTAATGCTATTAAGATGATGCATGCAAATAATAAGTTATATATCAATATCATCTGTGCGATATGAGACACCACCCGTGAGAACAGCACAGTTAATTTTGTTTACTCAGTTCATCTCATTCACAAGCAGTGTGTGCAGGGCCGGTGAGACCGGTGAAACTCATGCAGAGTTTTGTTTGTTTGTTAGTTTTGATTAGTGTTGATTTCAAATGCAATAAATCTGTTAATATAAAACGTGTAGTAACTATGCTCATAATTTTTGGTGGGTGTGACAAAATTTTGTCTGGTGCGCCTAAACTTTTAAAGTTAGGAGCAGCGGTGCTACCAAGAAAAAAGGTTCATTTCGAGTCCTCAATAGGTCTCATTTTCTGGGTTAATAATTGCAATGTGGACTTGATTATCACAGTTAAACATAGAAAAAGCTATATATTACTCTTTAAAAGCACACTGTAAAAAAATCTGTTAATGAACAGCTTCCCTATTTTGTGTTATTCATTAATTTACGGTAGTGAATTGCATTATGGGATGTCGATCTCTGCTCTGTCCACTTTTGATGTTGAAAATTCAACTCTACAGTTTAACCAAGTGACTTTTATTGACATTTTAGTAGCTTGAAATAATCAATAAAGTAATATACCACACAATCCAGACAACGTAGCACTTTAAACTATAAAAAAAGTCACTTTTGGGAACTTTTCAAGGTTAAACGTTGTAGAAAGAAAGATCAAGCTCCCATAATGCAACTCAAAAGCAGAAATAAATGTGGAAAAATAAAAACATACATCTACAGAAAACTGCTAATGTAGGGGATATGTTTTACAGTGCAGGAGTGTGTTGAAAATGTGGCCGTGACAGACTGGATCTCACCATGATCAGTGTGGGAAAATGCCAACAGACTGCTAGAGATTCACACCCAACTGTTCATCACGCTTACACACTTCTGTTTCACTGTGCAGAAATACAGAGTGTGTTTAAACACAGCTATAAATGCTCATCAACTCATACAGTTGAAGTCAGAATTATTAGTGCTCCTGAATTATTAGCCCCACCTTATATTTCCCCCAATTTCTGTTTAACAGAGAGAAGATTGTTTTCAGCACATTTCTAAAGATAATAGTTTTAATAACTCATTTCTAATCACTGATTTATTTTCTCTTTGCCTTGATGACAGTAAATAATATTAGACTAGATATTTTTAGGATACTAGAATTCAGCTTTAAGTGACATTTAAAAGGCTTAACTCGGGTAAAGTTAGGGTAAATAGGCAAGTCATTGTATTACAGTGGTTTGTTCTGTAGACAATCCAAAACAAATATTGCTTAAGGGGGCTAATAATATTGACCTTAAAATGGCTCTAAAAATAATTAAAAACTGCTTTTATTCTAGCTGAAATAAAACAAGTAAGACTTTCTCCAGAAGAAAAAATATTATAGGAAATACTGTGACAAATTCCTGAATTTGTTCAAGATCATTTGGAAACTATTTGAATAGGAAAAAAATTCTCAGGTGGGTGAATAATTCTGACTTCAACTGTATGACTGTAAACGACACGCGCTCTATAAAGACTTCAGTAACATGTTGATGGATGCAAATACTAGAAGAGCAAGAACTGAAAGAATGCTGTTTAGCCATAAAAGACAGGATTGTGAATGAAATACTGTATGCACTTACGATGTGTGTATCTTTATACCGTGAGATTTTCATTTTTAGCTTTCCATCTACAAATATTAACATCTAGGTGAACTTGTGCAGGTAGAAACATATTCAGGATGTGCTGTATAATACTGTGAGAGCATCATATTTGGGCAATACATCAAAACAATCGAAAACAAAAAATCCAAATATTAAAATATAATGTCTCAAAACTGTTTTTGCAAAATAAAAGTGAAATTGAAAAAATGTTAAATGAAAAGTAAAGATTATAGACATTCCTAAGACGTCGATCTATCTATCTATCTATCTATCTATCTATCTATCTATCTATCTATCTATCTATCTGTCTATCTGTCTATCTGTCTGTCTGTCTGTCTGTCTATCTGTCTGTCTGTCTGTCTGTCTGTCTGTCTATCTGTCTGTCTGTCTGTCTGTCTGTCTGTCTGTCTGTCTGTCTGTCTGTCTGTCTATCTATCTATCTATCTATCTATCTGTCTATCTATCTGTCTATCTATCTGTCTATCTGTCTGTCTATCTATCTGTCTATCTGTCTGTCTGTCTGTCTGTCTGTCTGTCTGTCTGTCTGTCTGTCTGTCTGTCTGTCTGTCTGTCTGTCTGTCTGTCTGTCTATCTATCTATCTATCTATCTATCTATCTATCTATCTATCTATCTGTCTGGTCTCTTAATATATAAATATTTATAGAAATATCTACATTTCATTTTATTACATTTAAGTCATTTTATACAAGCTTGTATATATTTTCTATATATACATAGTGGGGTTAGAAAGAAATCCATATATGCAAAGAAAACAAATCTATGTGTAATAACAAAGTTATGTGTAATAAAATGAAATGACGCAGGGAAAAAGTATTGAACAGATGAAGAAAGGGAGGTGTATTCCGGCAGTGAAAGCCCAGACAGCAGCTGAAATCTCTCAGTAGTTCTTTAGTAGTAAATGAATATCAGCTGCTTCAGTCCCATCTACATTAGCAGGAGGATGAAGATGAAACCAGGGTGGACATTTCAGCAAGATGATGATCCAAAATACAGCCAAGGAAACACACACGCGCACGCACACACATTTGATTTCTCCTGTTTAAAAACCAATAAAAATATCATTATTATAAATAAAAATGATTATTATTAGTGTAATATTAGTTTAAATCTGCGAATCTGACATAAAATCAGCTGCGTACACCATGCTGTTGAACATGTAAAAGTAGATGCAGCTTCAGTAAGGGACTAAAGCGCGATTCCTGCCTTAGCAACAGCGCTGGGATCAGATCAACCCTGAAACATCAGGAGAAACAGCAGAGCGGCTGCAGGTCAGAACATACACTGTCCAAACACATTACAGTCTGTCTGTGAGGAGCGCCACAGGGAAACAACCTCTGTATTAACACACACACACACACAGAACAAAACCATCCGTAAACCAGCAGATTTAACAACAACACACCAATCAGGACATGAAGACACCGTGCTACACTGAAAGCAATGATTCATTTGATTTGCTATATTTTATTAAGGTAACTGGTTGCAACGTCTGAATTATTAAACCCCCTGTTTATTTTTTTCCACAGTTTCTGTTTAACGGACAGAAGATTTGTTTTCAGCACATTTCTTTTTTTTTTTTTTTATAATTATTTTTTTGGGGGGTTTCACCTTTAATGGACAGGACAGTAGAGACCATTGACAGGAAAGCATGGGGAGCAGAGAGAGGGGAAGGATCGGCACAGGATCGCGAGGCAGGAACCGTGAGCACCGGAGTGCATGTGTCAACGCACCAACCACTACACCACCGGCACCGACTTTCAGCACATTTCTAAACATAATAGTTTTAATAGCTCATTTCTAATAATGATTTATTTTCTCTTTGTCATGATGACAGTAAATAATATTTGACTAGATATTCCTCAAGACACTAGCATTCAGCTTAAAGTGACATTTAAAGGCTTAACTAGGTTCATTAGGGTAAAGTTAGGGTAATTAGGCAAGTCATTGTATTACAGTGGTTTGTTCTGTACACAATCCAAAACTAATATTGCTTAGGGGGGCCAATAATATTGACCTTTAAATGGCTTTATAAATATTAAAAACTGCTTTTATTCTAGCTGAAATAAGTCAAGTAAGACTTTCTCCAGAAGAAAAAATATTATAGGAAATACTGTGAAAATCTCCTGAATCTGTTCAATATCATTTGGGAAATATTTGAAGAAGAAAAGGAAATTCACAGGAGGACGAATAAGTCAGACTACAACTGTATATGGGCTAATTTTAAACAAACAAATTAAATTTAGTAATGTTCAAACTTCATTTGTTTGTTTAAATTGTTTAAATTGTTTTAACCTGTTACCTTAATAGAATTTGTAAATGCAGAGAATCTTTCAGTAAGTATTTACATGAAAACCAATAATCCGATTTTAAATCAGAAAATTAAGAGTCAACCATGTAAACATCGATGTTTGATTTATTTAATCCGATTAAGGTCATAATGGAACTAAAGAGAAACGTAATTAAGACATGTGGAGTATGCCGATTTTAGTGGTATTATTGAAGTGCAGCACACACATGTAAAAACCACAAATCAAACCATTACCGTCGTGTAGGACTTTGCTGCGTTTTGCGACAGAATAGTCTACACACACTGTTTTTAAGGACCACAGACACACACATTGCGAAAAGCAGAGGTTTTTTTGTCTCATCCAGCAAGTGGTCTCAACTTTCATTAAACTACACTCTTCCAGCAGTTCATATTCGCATCCAATACCTCCGTTTGTCACAGGGGCATGAATGAAATGTTCCTGAATGAAAGCGAAAGTGCCAAACTGCAGTTAAAGTCGACAAATTAAAAATGAAACACCCGAAATGACATGAAACTCCGGAGGAAATGTGGATAGCGCTGTGATGCAATAATGTTAATCGAATTATGTGTTATATTATGCAAAACGGGATCATGAACGGAACAATCAAAAAGCAGCTCATGTAAACAACTTAATAATATAATTGTCTTACTCAGATTAAGGCAAGTAATTCGATCACTGATTTCCATGTAAACGTAGTCAGAGTGTGTTTATGAGAGTGGGAGAAAGAAAATTATTCAATTCACTGATGCATTGTGATTCTTCCTCTAGCAATTCTGAACAGACTGTCAAACATTTTAAAGCTTTAAACTACTCGTTTTAAAGCTAGCTCCAATATAATTTAAGACATTACTTTGAGGGCGGCACGGTGGCTCGGTGGCCTCACAGCAAGAATGTCACAGGTTCAACTCCCGGCTGGGCCAGTTGGCATTTGTTGGCGTGGGAGATTTTTCAGGACCACACTCAAAACCAAGGGGTAAAAAAAATCCTAGAATACACCATCTGCAACGGCAACATGGCTGCATACGGAAGTAAGTATTTTTTGTTATTATTACAAATTTTATACAACAAACAAGCACATGTTTTAATATAACCATAACCGCGTTCATGTTTTATCGTCATGCCTGCAAAATTTGGCAATCTAAAATCGCTAATAATAACTCCTGTACAGCAGTCCCACAACATTCTGACACTCGATGACACTCAAATACCCTGGATTGGGCCTAAATTGGCTGTAGTGTATGAGTGTGTGTGTGAATGTGAGTGTGAATGGGTGTTTCCCAGTACTGGATTGCAGCTGGAAGAGCATCCGCTACGTAAAACATATGCAGGATAAGTTGGCGGTTCATTCCGTTGTGGTGACTCCTGTTAAATAAAGGGACTAATCCAAAGGATAAGGAATGAATGTCATTTCTCAGTTAAAAGATTGTAAACAAACTAAAAAAAGAGATCTTTTTGTAATAAGAACAGTTTGATCTCTATAATTGCTCATGTTTTTCAATGTTACATTCAGAGCTTGTTTTTGCTGGATATAACTTTGTTAATAAATCATTTTTAGGATGTCAGTACTGCCAAACGTAGATTCTAATTATAAACAAACAATGCTGAAGTGTCAAGTTGGAAAGATGCATTTGCACAGCTAAAGAAAATAAAAAAAGTAGGTCAAGAATTGTTTGAATGAATCGTGACTCACTGAATCAGTCCCTAGAGATTCATTTCCCATCACTAGTGTTTACATCCAGATCCAGAAAAACATACTAGTATATTTAATTGCATCAAAGCAGAAACACACTGATCCTCTTTTCTCTGTTTTCCAGCACTGTCAAAGAGTAGATGACAAATCATATCCCAGTGCTGGAAGCGATCAATTAAACAATAATATTGCTTAATATGATCATAAAATGACTGATGAGAAACACCGGGACACACAGACGAGATAATGAAGCCTAATATCTTCCACACACAAAAACGTCCACCAACACAGCATCACAACACAACTGAAACCTGATTCCAATGTAAATTTGCTATGAAAAGAGCGGCTGATCACATGTTGAAGTTTCCTGCAACAACATACACACAATTCAATTGACCTTTATTTGTATGGCGCTTATACAAAGTAGATTGTGTCAAAGCAACTTCACATAAAAGGTCACAGTAAATAGGAACAGTGTAGTTCAGTTTGTAGTGTTTAAGTTCAGTTCAGCTCAGTTCAGTGTGGTTTAAAAATCACTACTGAGAGTCCAAACACTGAAGAGCAAATCTAACAATGTGCAGCTCTACAGATCCCGAACCATGCAAGCCAGTGGCGAGGGAAAAAAACCTTCACTAATTGCCGAAAGTGATGAAAAAAACAACCTTGAGAGAAACCAGACTCAGTTGGACACACAGGGACAGGCATAAAAACAACAAACCCAAATACTGAAGATTCATTAAAAGCTATGAATTTTATTTATGGAAGTTAAGCAAGCACAAATGTCAGAAACTAATGCTTAAAAACATCCTTAAAACCACCTTAAAATATCCTTAAACATCTTTAAAACCTCCTTAATGTATTGGGACACTCAAGCAGATGCTTGAAAACATCCTTAAAACCATCTTTAAAACCTCCTTAAAGTATTGGGACACTCACAGATGACTGCAACATTTGCATTATCAACACACTTGAGGAACAAAATTCTAAAAGCACCCGAACATGAATACAGACAATAAACTCAAATACTGAAGATTCATTATGAATGGGTCTTCATTTATGGAAGTTAAGCAAATGCAAATGTCAGACTGATGCTTGAAAACATCCTTAAAACCACCTTAAAATATCCTCAAACATCCTTAAAACCACCTTAAAATATCCTAAAACATCCTTAAAACCACCTTAAAATATCCTCAAACATCCTTAAAACCACCTTAAAATATCCTCAAACATCCTTAAAACCACCTTAAAATATCCTCAAACATCCTTAAAACCACCTTAAAATATCCTCAAACATCCTTAAAACCACCTTAAAATATCCTCAAACATCCTTAAAACCACCTTAAAATATCCTCAAACATCCTTAAAACCACCTTAAAATATCCTCAAACATCCTTAAAACCACCTTAAAATATCCTCAAACATCCTTAAAACCACCTTAAAATATCCTCAAACATCCTTAAAACCACCTTAAAATATCCTCAAACATCCTTAAAACCACCTTAAAATATCCTCAAACATCCTTAAAACCACCTTAAAATATCCTCAAACATCCTTAAAACCGTCTTTCAAATATTGTGAAGCTCTAATATGACTGCAACATTTGCATCATCAACACACTTGAGGAATGATTTAAAAACACCCAAACACTGAACACACACACACACACACACACACACACACACACACACACACACACACGCGCACACGCATACGCATACACTGAAAAAATTATTCAAAGATGATTCCTTGGATTTACTCAATTTTTTAACGTTAAGTGGTTGTAAACAATTTATTTGGGCTGAATTTAAACAAACAAATTAAGTTGAACATTGCTCAATTTAATTTTTTGTTTAAATTCAACACAAATAAATTGTTTGCAACAGTTTTGCATGCAACACTTTTTTCAGTGTACAAAGAATAAAACCAAATATTGAAGATTGACTTAAAGCTATGAAATTCATTTATGAAGTTAAGCCAGTGCAAAAATCAGTCTAGCGCCTAAAAACATCCTTAAAACTTCCTTAAAATATTGGGAAGCTCATATATGACTGCTACATTTGCATCACAAACTTGAGAAACAAACGTCTAAAAGCACAACAATACTTGTTGATGGAGTCTATGCCCTGAAATAGGACGTATAAAAGTATAAAAGTCAGAAATACAGACCTCAGATGAGACATGAATCCCTGTGGTTTGGTTTGTGAGGCTGGTTTCTATTTGCGGTGGGATCAATCCTGCGAGGACGCTCAATTGGATTGACAGGAGGAACTAATCTGATGCCCTGACAAATTCCCAAATCTCTGTGGTCACCTGGACGAGAGCAGCAGCCAATGAGAGACGGAGATTACAGACGGTTTCTGCCCACTGGTGGATAAGACTTAGAAAAAAAGTGTGTGCCAAGGACGAGGGCTGAGATGAACAACTCACAATCACTAACAGACTCACAATCACAGACAGCTTACACACAAGAAGGACATGAAGAATAATGCACAAAATAAATAAAAAAGTTTATAGAGAAAGACTGATAGGATGATGGAACAAGACACAACCCCACATCAGAAAAAGTTGGGAGAGTGTGGAAAATGCAAATAAAAAAAGGAGGAAGTGATTTCTAAATTGACTTTGACTTGTATTTCATTGCAGACAATTATTTAATGTGTTCCTTATGATTTTTATTGGTGTTGTTTTTATTTAAATAAACACATATAAGAATTTTGGTTCTTCCAGTAAAGCATTTCCCACTTTATAATGTTGTTGTTCCTTTTCACAACACTTAAAAGACGTTTAGGGACTGAAGACACCAAGTGATGAAGTGTTTCAGGGGTAATTTTGATCCATTCTTCCTGCAAACAAGTCTTAAGGTGGGCAACAGTACGGGGTCTTCGTTGTTGCATTTCTCGCTAGAAAATGTGCCACACATTCTCTATTGGAGACAGGTTAGGACTGTAGGCAGGCCAGTCAAGTACCTGTATCCTCTTCCTCCGCAGCAGGACTCTGTAATGTGTGCAGAATGGGGTTTTGCGTTGTCTTGTTGAAATATGCATGGGTGTCCCTGGAAAAGAAGGCAGCATATTGTGCTCCAGAATCTCTGTGTACTTTTCAGCATTAATGGTGCATCACAGATATGCAAGTTATCTTTGCCAAGGCCACTGACACAACCCCATACCATGACAGACCCTGGCTTTTGAACTTGTTGCTGGTCACAGTCTGGATGATCCTTTTCTTTATTGGTCCGGAGCACACGACATCCATTTCTCTCTGAAATACTGATTCATCTCACCAAAGTACACATTTCCACTGTGTGATGGTCCATCCTAGATGCCTCTGAGCCCAGAGACTTCTGGACACTGTTAACATAGGGCATCCTTTTGGCACAGTACAGTTTTAACTGCCATTTGTGGATGTAACTCTGTATTGTGGCACTTGACAAAGCTTTGCCACATCAGTCCTGAGCCCATGTGGAGATCTGGCTTCTAGATGAATGAGGATTCTTGATGCAGCTCCACCTGATGGATCGGAGATCACGGTTGTTCAGCTCAGACTTGCAGTCTTGTCCTTTATGCACTGAAATTCCTCCAGATTCCTTAAATCTTTTGCTGATGTTCTGCACTTTTATAAGGTGAAATATCCAAAGGTCTTCCTGTCTTTCTTTGAGGAACACTGTTTTTAAACATTTCATTAATTTTCTCATATATTTATTGGCAAACTGGCGATCCTCTGCTCATTCTTGCTCCTAAAGGACTAGACCTTTCTTGGATGCTACTTGTGTACCGAATCAAAATTACAATCATAAGTTGACATCAGCTGTTTCAAATCACATCATTATTAACATCATTAACCAGTTTTCCCGATTACTGCCCTAAACTGCTCCTGTCCCAACTTTCTTTGGAGTGTGTAGCAGCTCTGAATGACAGGAAAGGATGGATATTTACTAATGAAATGAAGTTGACCAGACAAAACATGACATGTGTTCATATTATCTGCAATGAAATACAAGCCAAAGTACATTTGGAAATCACTACTTTCCTTTTTAATGTGTGTTTTCCATACTGTCACACTTTTTCTAATTTAAGGGTTATAGACTGACAGAAGGATAAAAGGATAGAACATTAGATAGAAGGATGGAATGATAGACAGAATGTTGGAATGATAGGACTGCACAAAATGCTGGGTTGTTTCAATCCAATTTTGGGTCAAATATGGACAAACCCAACTGATGGGTTAAATAATTTTTAACCCAATCATATCTGACCCAACAATGGGTTAAAAATAAACATTACAAACAAGGATTAACAAAGTCCGAACAACCAGACCCTTCCTGTTAGAGCATACACTTTCATGTAATTTCTAATCAAGGCTTTTAATAATAATAATAATAATAATAATAATAATAATAATAATAATAATATTAATAATAATAATAATTCCTTACATTTATATAGCGCTTTTCTGGACACTCAAAGTACTTTACACATTGGGGGAATCTCCTCATCCACCACCAGTGTGCAGCATCCACCTGGATGAGGCGACGGCAGCTATATTGAACCAGACCGCACACCACACACCTGCTGATTGGTGGAGAGGAGACAGAGTGATGAAGCCAATTATTATATGGGGATGGTTAGGAGGCCATGATGGACAGGCCAGTGGGCAAATTTGGCCAATATGCCAGGGTTAAACCCCTACTCGTTTTCCAAGGACATCCTGGGATATTTAAACGACCACTAGGACCTCAGTTTAACATCTCATCTGAAAGACAGCGCTCACTGAGCAGTATAGAGTCCCCATCAATTTACTGGGGTGTAAGAACCCCCCGCTGGCCTTACTAACACCACTACCGGCAGCAACCTAATTTTCCCATGTGGTCTCCCATCCAGGTACTGACTGGGCGCAGCCCTGCTTAGCTTCAGCGGGCGACCATGTGAGAGAGCTTGCTGCCTTTTACAATGCTGCTCTTCTAGCTGCAGTCATCAACCTTTTGGTTCAATTTTGAATAGCAATTAAGTGGGTTGTGTTATGCATCACTTGGCAACCCTGACCACAGTAAAGTAAGTGAACACTACAGAGTGTGTTTGGCTGAAAGACTCCTGTAAGCGTGAAACTAAACAGACTGGAAAGTTCCGTCATGTTAATCTCTGGCCACCGTCAGTCTGCACGGCACTGTGATGGGATTAAGGTCAGGACAGTAAACACACACACACACACGCTCACATGCAAATATTCGCATACAGTCAAACACACACACACACACACACACACACTCAACATTCAACATTTTTAGTTGAATCACTTTAAGTTTCCAGTCATTTCAACCTACATCAATTAAACTGACTAAACATATTTAGTTACACTATGTATAACTTAAAGTAAGTTGACACCTGATGAACGTATTCAAATAAGTTAAAGCAACATAAAAATATTTGTCGTCTTGACTTTTCTTTAATTTGTCATTTCAATAAGTAGCACTTCTAATATAGACCATTTTGAGGGGTGTAAACAAAAACAGTGGTCCCAACGTATTTCTTGTTGTACATTGTTGATGTCTATAGCCTCAGAGAATCCAGAAAGAGCCACACATTGATAAATAATGTTATGAGAGCTGTTTTAACATTAAGTTATAATTGAATAGCCTCTTGTTACAGTTTATGAAATAGTTTGATAACAAGCAATGGGCCAATGACATCACCACGTTGAAATGGTCTATAAATAAACATGTTTTCACTTCATGTATTATTGTCAACATTGTCTTTGCACTGTATCTAGTTGCAGGGTATTGGGAAAAATTTAACATTGCGATTTATTTTTTTTTTGCGATATACATTGCTATATGCATGCAATTTTACCAGATGACCTGAATAGCTCAATTCAGATTGATTTGAATGATCTGCAGTGGGAGTGCATCGGCATAAAATCTAATAAACTATCTATAAATACAATCAAGAAAAAGACACAACTGTAATAATTTAGCGTTTTCAGAGTCTAACAGTATTAAAGTAATGATGAATGAATCAAAATAAAAATTATTCTAGTCACAAATGGTACAATTTCTTATGCCTGAATGCTTTTAAAATCATTATACAATGTCATGTTATATAAAGCTACTCTTTATTGCTACATAAAGTTAATACTATCTACACTACCTGCCAAAGGTCTTGTCGTTGACCCAGTTGTAAGAGTAACAAATAATAACTTGACTTCTAGTTGATCATTTGGAAAAGTGGCAGAAGGTGGATTTCTCTGATGAATCATCTGTTGAGCTGCATCCCAATCATCACCAATACTGCAGAAGACCTACTGGAAAAAGCATGGAGCCAATACTCTCATAGATATCAGTCAAGTTTGGTGAAGGAAAAAATCATGGTTTGGGGTTACATTCAGTATGGGGGTGTGTGAGAGATCTGCAGAGTGGATGATCAACATCAACAGCCTGAGGTATCAAGACATTGTGCTGCCCATTACATTACAAACCACAGGAGAGGGCAAATTCTCCAGCAGGATAGCGCTCCTTCTCATACTTCAGCCTCCACATCAAAGCTCCTGAAAGCAAAGAAGGTCAAGGTGCTCCAGAATTGGCCAGCCCAGTCACCAGACATGAACATTATTGAGCATGTCTGGGGTAAGAAGGAGGAGGCGTTGAAGATGAATCCAAAGACTCTTGATGAACTCTGGGAGTCCTGCCAGAAGGCTTTCTTTGCCATTCCAGATGATTTTATTAATCAGTGATTTGAGTCATTGCAGAGATGTATGGATGCAGTCCTCCAAGCTCATGATGGAGTCAGACACAATATTCATTCTGTTTCCACTGCAGCATGAGCACATATTCTATACTGGACATTATTGAAGGTTCAGTGACAAGACTTTTGTCTAAGCAGAGTCAGACCTTACTGTCCTAATGAAATCATTCAAAATCAAGGCCTGATCATATTTTATTGTGGTCAAATAAGCGTAATCTGGAGGCCTTTACCTTTCATATAAGCCACTTCTGATACCAAATGATCTACTAGAAGTCAAGTTATTATTTGTTGTTCCTAAAACTTGGATAAGTTTTACACAAGACTTTTGTCAGATAGTGTATATTACCTTTAAAGTTACTTATGACCTAAAAGTATGATTTAAAGTAATTATTTTAATCTTATTTGTCAGCTCCTATAGACTAAAAATCAGACCAAATTCTGCAGACTAAGTAAAACAGGTCAGTGAGTAGCGTCTCGCCCTGATCAGGAGCTTGTTACTACTGTAGGTTTGATTAAAATTGCTGATCAATCCGTCAGACTCATCATTACTTCACTAATGTGTGACCAGACACAAACTGGGAAGTACAGCTGACCTGCTAAAACTGACTGACAGACATTATATCTCTAGATCCGGTGCTCAGGCGATGTAAAAACAGCGCTTGATTCAAATTTTACAGCAGGGTAAATAATCTTGCATTTCACTCACACAATTAAACAAGCAAATAAATAGATTGAAAAACAAACCGTTGAATGCACAAAAAGCCTGAGAAACAAAAGCAGTGAGTGCTGAGCATCGAGTGTGTGCTGATATGTTGCACACGTCAGTAAAGCAAGAGCACTTTAACGTCCAGAGCGCCCAAATAAAACATTTAAATCACACAAACTCTCCGGTTTCACTGAGAAATCAAGCCGTTTTAACTGCTGATGCCAGTCAAACGGCCACTGAATGAAACTGAACTGGATCTAATAGCAGTTTGACAATGATTAATCATGCAAAATGTGCCACTCATGACATCTGCTGTGTAACTGTACAATATATTACAATCTGAGATGGAAAGTACAAGCAGACTTCTTTAAAACTATAAAAAAAATGCAAAGAAAACCCAGAGTACTGCATTATATAAATGTGTACACATTTAATAATAATAATAATAATAATAATAATAATAATAATAATAATAATAATAATAATAATAATAATAATAATAATAATAATAATAACAATAACAACAACAATAATAATAATAATAATAATAATAATAACAATAATAATAATAATAACAACAACATCAATAATAATAATAATAATAATAACAACAATAATAATAATAACAATAATAATAACAATAATAACAACAATAATAACAATAATAACAATAATAATAATAATAACAATAATAATAATAATAATAATAATAATAACAACAATAATAATAATAATAACAATAATAATAATAACAACAATAATAACAATAATAACAACAATAATAATAATAATAATAACAATAATAATAATAATAATAATAATAATAATAATAATAATAATAACAATAATAACAACAATAATAACAATAATAACAACAATAATAACAACAATAATAATAATAACAATAATAATAATAACAATGATAATAATAATAATAATAATAATAATAATAATAATAATAATAATAATAATAATAATAATAACAATAACAATGCTTTATCGCAGAGTGGCTCGACAGATGCCTCTCCTCAGTGCAAGACACATGAAAGCCTGCCTGAAGCACTCCAAGATGGAGAGAAATAAGCTTCTCTGGTCTGATGAGACAGAACTTTTTGGCCTTAATTATAAGCGGTATGTGTGGAGAAAACCAGGCAGTGCTCATCACCTGTCCAATACAGGCCCAACAGTGAAGCATGCTGGTGGCAGCATCATGCTGTGGGGGTGTTTTCAGCTGCAGGCACATGACGACTGGTTGCAATCGAGGGAAAGATGAATGCTGCCAAATACAGGGATATCCTGAACAAAAACCTTCTTCGGAGTGCTCAAGAACTCAGACTGGGCCGAAAGGTTACCTTCCAACAAGACAATGAATATAACGAAGAAGTGGCTTCACAACAACTCTGTGACTGTTCTTGAATGGCCAAGCCAGACCCCTGACTTTAACCCAATTGAGCATCTCTGGAAAGACCGAAAATGGCTGTCCACCAACGTTTACCATCCAACTTAAGAGAACTGGAGAGGAATGGCAGAGGATCCCCTAATCCTTGTTGCACCTTTCCCAGAAAGACTCATGACTGCATTAGATCAAAAGGACGCTTCTGCTAAAGACTGAGCATGTGATATTTCAGTTTTTCTTTTTAATAAATCCGCAAAAATGTCAACAATTCTGTGTTTTTCTGTCAATATGCGGTGGGGCTGCATGGGTCGATAAACAATATTTGATTGAGTCGCGATAAAATTTGAATAACAAGTCAAAAAAGTCGATAACAATCATAAGCTCTGGACTTTTTTACTCTATATTGATCCAAGAGCCAATCCCACAGCAGAAAAGTGCTACAATGGAAATCTAAAAGTGTGTTGATATTAGAGATGTAACGAATTTTGGGCCACCGAAAATGTATTGGCCAAAAATATGTTATGTCATTTAATGGACCCTCTTATTTTTGTGGCTTCAGTCATTGTTGGGGTACTCGTTTAAATCTGGAGGCATTAACAACTGATATTGAAATATAAATCACCATCAATCAATATGAAAACTAATTATAGTGTTACGGTTGCCGTATATTGGTAGGATTTTTGCCTCCTGCTCTCTCTCTTTCTCTCTCTCTCCCTCTCAGCCTGTCATATCCTTTAGGTCCGCCTTCGCGACAGCCGATTGGTTGGGAGACCAGTCACTCATCATTGGGTGACGTGGCGCGATCACATAAAAGGACGCCAGGGAGAGCGGATGAGAGATCGCTTCTCCTTTGATCCTGTTTTTGCCGAAATGATTTTGTTATTCGTTGTTTTTGCTTAACTTTCATTTGGATAAAATTATTTCGTATTATTTCTGCCCATTTTTGAACTGCTTTGTTATTTTTGTACATCTTAATTTCGATTGTTTGTTTGTTACTTTTTGGTCCAGCTCTTACCTGGCAAAAATCAAGAGACTGTATTGAGAGTTGACTTTGTCCTCAGAGTAAGGTGGATAGGTAAGATGTCGTACGACTTCCATTCTGCAAACACGTAGTCAATCCATTGTTTAAAACACCAGGTAAGAAGTGAACGCCATCTGTGTATTTATACTTTTGTATTCGATTTTTAATCGAAATCGATCGAAATTCATGCTTAATCTCGATTATCGAATCAAAAAATGGAATCGTCGATGCTGCCCCGCCCCTATGTCACGTCGGCAGCAGCTTGACTTGCCAAGCGGGAAAAAACTCACGCATGCGCGTCAACCTAACAGCTACAACAGCCACGAGACAGCATGGCAACTGCAGACGCAGGAGACCCATCGAAAGAAATTGAACCCCCTCCTCTTTCACTGAAGTCGCCGGTGTGGAAGTATTTTGGATTTCCAGTGAGTAATGTTGACAACGTTCGTGTTGTCGACAGAAAAAACACAGTTTGCAAGCTCTGCAATGTGCATATACCACATTATTCCACTGGCAGCACGACTAACATGGCTGGGCATCTCCGCAGGCACCACAAAAACATAGATGTATCTGTTAAACCGACAAGTGTAACACAAACTACTCTCCCGTCTTCATTTGGAATAAAACTTCCAAGCAACTCAACACGTGCAAAGGCAATTACAAACGCGATAGGAGTATTTATAGCCGCGGACATGCGACCTTATTCAGTGATAGAAAACTCCGGTTTTCAGCATTTAATTAACGTGCTAGAACCGTGCTAGAAATGTTAATAAACATTTTATATTTGACAATGTAGTGTGTGGTACATTGTGAACAAAGGTCAGATGTTATTATATTGCATGTACGTCTTAAAATGGCATAGCTTGTGCTTTAAAATTTTTTTTTGTTAAAAATCGAGAATCGAATCGAATCGTGACTTTAGAATCGAAAATGTAATCGAATCAAGGATTTGGAGACTCGTGACACCCCTATTCGTTCAGTATAGGTAAGAGTATGGCGCTGAAGATTTTTCTTTTTTTCTTTTCATGCTTCTATCGAGGTAAGGGGTTTGTTTATGAGTTAGAATTGTTTTGTTATATTTATTTCTTTGATTTTGGCTTCACTAGCGTCCCCTCACTCTTGAATTTCTCTCTAATTTTGTTTGATACTTTGTTTTATTTGCTACTTTATTATTATTATTGTAAATATTTCTTACTTTTGTAAATATTTGGGCATCCTGGTTTCACTTTCTTTCGTTGGCAGTTTTGTTGTTGAACCCATCACTTGTGAGAGTACCACACCGTTTAAATGTTATTACTTTCATCCTAGACTAACATCAAAGAGGTTGTAACAATAGGAATTGCATTTTTGCTATACTGCTAATATGGGGTGCTGTGTGTAAAACTGCAAAATAAATAAAATAAAAAATTAAGGGGGTCTGAATACTTTCCATACCCACTGTATAGTTGAAGTCTAAATTATTCGCCCTCCTGTGAATAATTTTGCTCTTTTCAATAAAAATACTCAGGAATTTTTCACAGTATTTCCTATAATATTTTTTCTTCTGGAGAAAGTCTGATTGGTTTTATTTCAGCTAGAATAAAAACAGTTTTTAATTTTTAAAAAGCATTTTAAGGTCAATATCATTAGCCCCCTTAAAGGGAACATAGTTTACCTCTTTTTTTATGATTTAATATTAATATTACGGTTCTTCTGAGTGTGCCAGTTTAGGTTCAGTTTAAAACACAATTCAGATTTGTTTATTATAATGTGTTAAAAAGTGTCATGTTGGGGGCGTGTCCACAGCTCGCTGATTTAGGGGTGTGTTGCTTCACATGTAGATTAGTTTCGGCTTCCCGCCAACGTAACAAGAGGGCGGGGCCATGAGCTCACCCACTCTGCGTTTGCAACAGTCTGACAGGCAGATGGAGGAGAGAGAGAATCATACATGTACGACTCTGAAACAGACCAAGCAGAAAGTACCAAATCATTTGTGTCTTTGTACAGTTTTACAGCCAACTGTGTGCTAGTTTCAAGTGCCGAGCTTGTACACAGAAACTAATAACCACGCACACTGAATTAACTTTGACTGAGGCACCGGATGCGCCGCTCGAAGCCGCGACACGGCACACCAGACACTCTCTGTGGTGCGGCAGATACATGAAGTGTCCCGAATCGTCGCGCCACGCATTTTTGAATTCTAAACATAGGTTTCTGCAGCAGTCCCTGGCGCCCAGCCGTCGACTTGAGTGTACCCTGATAGAAACCGATGTTTAGATTTCAAAAACGCATGCTAGTTAAGATCACAGGAAGCTTCTGGGGTCGCGAGAAATGCAAACGGCTGAAGTATAAGGTAGACTCAATGAGAAGTACACATGTTTGCAAATCTACCTAAAGATACAACCAATAATTCCGATTAGAGCGATAAAGTGGAAAACATTGATCTTGTGTTGAGCCCAATGAGCCTTACATCTAAAAATAGAGCTAGCGTGTTCCTTCAGTGATATCGCTTCGACTCACGCTGAAAATGGCGGACGTGAATCAACAAACTGAGGATATGATGACGCGCCTGTCAATCAATATTGGTGGGCGGGGGGACCGCTCTCCTACGTAAAGTTGCGGTCAGTTTGAAAACCGCTCCAATTGGTCCACCGTTTTTTATTGTTGTTAAATTGAAAAAAAAAGCGCTGGGTGTGCTTATATCACCCCAATATGACAATCTATGCACCATACATGCACATATGTCTGTCCAAACAGCTTGAAAAGTAGATTTTTTACCATAGGTGCCCTTTAAGCAATATTTGTATTCTCTCAACAGTATTCTCTAATATTTCTTCCATAATGCACTGAGCTGACATTCAGATTAATTTATAGCTCTACAAACGGTATTCTCTTCAGACGAACATTTGAGATAACACTTAAATGAAGCATAACGGAGTCTCCTCCGCTATAAAAGCGCAGCTTCTGAGCATGAACATCGTCCTCTGGGATGTTGTGTGTGAAATACACATCTTTCATGCCATCTGAGAAGATGAGAGCAGTGTTTTCACCATGAGAAATGAATGAGTGTCTGGGGATTGCGCAGAATGGGTCGCAGATCTCTGGCTGTGTTTGTGTTGTCATGTCAGAGACGCTGATCTGCGGAGAAACTCTACGGCTTACGGCAGAGGAGACGCTAAATAAAGCTCAAGCCTTCAGCTCCTGCTCTTACGCAACTACTGTTTACAATCTCAGACACACACACGCACACATACACCCGAGTCACGCTTCTGCCCTGCATGTTTGACATGATGATGCATCAGTTTAACAAGTCTCAACTCATCAGTCGTGCTTTATTTCATTTACTCAGCTTCCTTCGGCTTAATCTCTGATTTGTCAGCGGTCGCCACAGCAGAATGAACCACCAACTATTCCAGCATATGTTTTACACAGCAGATGCCCTTCCAGCTGCAACCCAGTACTGGGAAACACCTATACACTTTTACACACAAACACATACACTATGGCCAATTTAGTGCATCAAGTCACCTATAGCGAATGTGTTGGGACTGTGGGGGATTATTTGGAAAGTGACTTTGGAAGGTGTTTCTGTGTGGAGTTTGCATGTTCTCTCTGCGTTCGCGTGGGTTTCCTCCGGGTGCTCCGGTTTCCCCCACAGTCCAAAGACATGTGGTACAGGTGATTTGGGTAGGCTAAATAGTCCGTAGTGTATGAGTGTGAATGAGTGTATATGGATTGTGTATGGAGGTTGCAGCTGGAAGGGCATCCGCTGCGTAAAACATATGCTGGATAAGTTGGCGGTTCATTCCGCTGTGGTGACCCCAGATTAATAAAGGGACTAAGGTGAAAAGAAAATGAATGAATGAATGAAATAGTCTTTTTTTTTTGTTTTATTTCGGCTAGAATAAAAGCAGTTTTAAATATTTTAAAGCCATTTTAAGGTCAATATTATTAGCCCCCTTAAGCAATATTGGTTTTGGATTGTCTACAGAATAAACCACTGTTATAGGCTGTTTTCAATCACATGGTTCTGGTGACATGGAAAATTCAGATGGAGGGCAGGAAGTAAAAAACTTGAGTGGGGGACATAGAGGAAAGTCTGTGTTTTTGCGATTTATACCATATTTCAAAGGAGATATAAATAGAAAATAACCACATATGTTGGACATGATCCTTATATCATGAAGAGGGCCGAGTTTTCTACTCAACTAAAATATATTTGCCTGTCACTGAGGCGGTAGATGCTGTAAGCTATATGAAAACATACTAGTGTTTTGAAGCATACTGTAGATAATTACTTGAATTAAAGTGTCGTGGTAATTATATTGTTGCTGTGGTACATTAACGTTAGTAATGAACAAATTATCCAATAGGTATTAGTTTTCTATAATGAATGCACCACAGTTTATTGTTACAGGATTATTACAGATGAGTTTTAGGCATGGGCTGGTATAAGATTCTGACGGTATGATAACCTTGTATAAAGATATCAGTTTCGCGGTCTCACAGTATTGTTATTACTGCTCTAAAATAAGCTCTTTTTAAATGTCTGGATAAAAAACTAAAACTTTTCCCTCTTTCTCAAAATAAAATATATTGTGTTCAAATATTTAACTATTTTAGAGCAGTAAACATGTCAGGCTATATCATTCAAATGAATCATCGACTTCTGCTGTTTTTATCAAAAACACTGAGTTCTTTACAATTTAAAATGGCATCTTTGATATCTTTTCTATTGGAGACACAGTTATCCTAAAAAGTAAATAAAAACGTCGTACACATACCTTAGGAGCGGTATAGCAGAAAATTTTGGCGGTTTTAAAACCTTGACTTTTTCAAACCGTGGTATACCTTGAAAATCATCCCATGCCTAATCAGTTTACTATGCTACAGTATTAGCATAGACCAGGGACCTATGTGAGGATCTTGTTTGTTGACTTCAGCTCGGCGTTTAACACTATCATCCCAAAACTTCTCTTGCCCAAATTAACTCAGCTCTCTGTGCCCACCTCTGTTTGTCAGTGGATCAACAGCTTCCTAACGGACAGGCAGCAGCTGGTGAAGCTGGGAAAATTCTCATCTAGCATCAGCACAATCAGCACTGGCGCCCCCCAGGGGTGTGTCCTCTCCCCACTGCTCTTCTCCCTGTACACGAAAGACTGCACATCAAAAGACTCCTCTGTGAAGCTCTTGAAGTTTGCAGACGACACCACACTTATCGGCCTCATTCAGGACGGTGATGAGTCTGCTTACAGACAGGAGGTTAAGGAGTTGGCTGTCTGGTGTAGCCACAACAACCTGGAGCTCAACACGCTCAAAACAGTGGAGATGATAGTGGACTTCAGGAGAAACCCCCCTGCTCTCCCCCCACTGAGCATCATGGACAGCATTGTGGCAGCAGTGGAGTCATTCAGGTTCCTGGGCACCACCATCTCTCAGGACCTGAAGTGGGACACTCACATTGACTCCATTGTCAAAAAAGCTCAACAGAGGCTGTACTTTCTTCGTCAGCTGAGGAAGTTTAACCTCCCAAAGGAGCTGCTGAAACAGTTCTACACCTCCATCATTGAATCAGTCATCTGCACATCAATAACTGTCTGGTTTAGCTCAGCTACTAAATACGACCTCCAAAGACTACGTCGAATAGTTCGGACTGCTGAGCGAATCACTAGTACAACCCTACCTACTCCCCAAGAACTGTACTTATCCAGAGCGAGCAGAAGGGCTGCCAAAATCACTCTGGACCCCTCACACCCAGCACACTGCCTCTTTGAACTTTTACCTTCTGGTCGACGCTACAGAGCACTGCGCACCAGAACAGCCCGACACTGAAACAGTTTCTTCCCTCAGGCAATCCATCTCATGAACACTTGATGATAATAATTGTGGAACCAACATCACTACTTGCCATACACTTTTATACACATATACACTTATTTAACAACACACTTTACATGCCAATTTGCACATAACAGCTGCACATATAACGTTGTATATAGTAATAAACACCTTCATACACTTGTCAATCTGTATATTTGCACTCACTACTTACTTCTATTTTTTAAATATATTTATTATCTGTTCATTGTCCTGTCTCTGTTATCCTGTTGCACTGTAGAAGCTCTGTCACCAAAACAAATTCCTCGTATGTGTGAACATACCTGGCAATAAAGCTCTTTCTGATTCTGGTTCTCTTTCTGATTCTGATTATGTGATGTGATATCTATTACCAAAGAGTAACACCATACACTTTACTATGTGGTTCAAAAACATGTTTATTATAAATTACTATAGTTTTTTCCCATGCGGATAACATCCAGACTTCACGAAATAACAGATGTGGACGTGGACGCATAGTCTACATTATTATTTATGTTTGTAAAGGGGAAAAGTGCTCCACAATAATAACCGTCTAGTTTTGCTCACAAGGGTTGCATTTCTTTTTTTGTTCTGTCGATGAACTGACCACCAACATGCGTTCACCACTGCTGCGCATACATAGACGTTAACTTTATGGTTGTTTATTCCACCAAAACGGATTATTGCAAAACAAGACGGAGATTTCATAGCAGCGATTACATGGCAGGGTTATTTATATTCTCCTGGAAGTTATGGTGGTGTATCTGATTTTATATAACATATTTAAACACATAGCTAGGCCTGTATATAATCTTTATTGGTGCTGTCAAATGAATTATCGCGTTCAAACAAAGATTGTACACATGGATGTAATGAATAAATGTTTATTACATGCTGCCTTTTCTTTCATTTTCAGCCAATATCTTGAATTTCCCCCTTATAAGCTAAAACTTTTGGAACTCAATAAAAGCTCGTTTTTATCTCTATGAAAGGCATTTCTCATTTAAGCTGATTTAAACAATTATAAACACCATAAAACAGAAACATTTCGATGTTCTGATAGTGATTCCTGTGTATAAGAACCACTTCCTGCCCTCCATCTGAATTTCGTGCATCATCAACGACATCATGTGAAAACAACCTATACAATGACTTACCATAATGATCAAAACTTTACCCTAATTAACCTAGTTAAGTCTTTAAATGTCACTTTAAGCTGAGTACTAGTATCTTGAAGAACATCTAGTCTAATATTATGTGCTGTCATCATGGCAAAGATAAAATAAATCAGTTATTAGAGACGAGTATTAAAACTATTATGATTAGAAATGTGTTGAAAACAATCTTCTCTCCGTTAAACAGAAATTGGGAGGGCTTCACCTATATACGGACATGAGGTTTTCTGCATGTGCTGATCCTGCATCCACACAGGTGTCCCACCTGTCCCACATCAATCATCATCATCTCCTGAAGAACTGGCACATCACAGCTTAGCCTTCGACCTCTTAAAACAAGCAATCTGACAAATTATATTGTCATTCAGGTCAGCGGCAATCTGGTCTTTGTTTTGGAAAACCATTTCATGCGTCACCATGTTAATCCAGCCTGCGCACAGCACTCATATTCAGCCTGAAAACACACAACACTAATAACACACCAGTAGGATTAGTCCAGCCAAAAATGACAATGCACTCATTGAAGGTGCAGTATGTAATTTTGGCCACTAGAGGGAGTGTATTCACAACAAACAAAGGCATATGCTGCGTCCCAATTCGCATACTTCATTCATTCATTCATTTTACTTCGGCTTAGTTCCTCTATTCATCAGGCATTGCCACAGCGGAATGAACCGCCTACTTATCCAGCATGTACTGTGAAACTCCCATACACAATTATTGACAACACACACACTCATACACTACGGCCAATTTAGTTATTCAATTCCCCTATAGCGCATGTGTTTAGACTTGTAGGGGAAACCAGAGCACCCGGAGGAAACCCACGCCAACACGGAGATAATATGCAACACAGACCCAGCCGAGGCTCAAACCAGCGACTTTCTTGCTGTGAGAAGACAGTGATAACCACTGAGCCACCATGTCGCCTCAATTTGCATACTCATTCATTAATTTTCTTTTCGGCTTCGTCCCTTTATTAATCAGGGGTCGCCACAGCAGAATGAACCGCCAACTAAATTTTAATTAAATTTAATTTTTTACATAATCTTTTACGCAACGGATGCCCTTCCAGCTGCAACCCATCACTGGGAAACACCAATACACTCAATTCACATACTATCAGTATAGTAATAGTATAGTAATAGTATTCAAAAAAAGAATTAGTGTGTTCCAAACCGCAGTATGCTGAAAAGAGTAAGCCAAAGGTTCTCGAATAGGGTGGACTGTCACTTTAAAAGCAGTTTTACAGCACTATATTCTTCAAATGCATGCCTATTGAATCGCTGTGAACAAGAGAAAGTTCACCCATTTACTCAACATTTACTCTCCCTCAAGTGGTTCTAAAGTTTTGACTTACTTTTTTCCTGTTGAACACAAAGAAGATATTTAGACGAATGTTAGAAACCTGTAACCATTGAATTCCATATTTGTTTTTCCTACTGTGAAAGTCAACGGTTACAGGTTTTCAGCCTTCTTCAAAATATCTTCTTTAGTGTTCAACAGAAGAAATAAACTCATAAGGATTTACCCTGTAAAAAAAATGCAGGGTTCCACACAATTTCTTCATGTTTTCCCAACACAAATCAATTAAGTTAAATCGTTTTTACAAATTTAAGTGGATTGAACGTAAAAAAATTAAGTTGTTTTAAAAAAAAACTTAGAAATTGTGTTGTTTCAACTTATTTTAAAGAAGTAGTTTGAACAAGCAGCAAAAGTCCTTTTTTAATGTAGAAACATTAAAAGGAAAGTAAACACAATTTTTTGGGGGGGTGAACAATTAAAAGGGGCAGTTCACCCCAAAAAAAAACAAAAACATGAAACCCTTAAGTGTTTCCAAGCCATCAATTGTTTCATTTATGGTTGAACAAACACAAATAAAATATATTTTGAAGAAAGCTAAAAACTGGTAACCATTGACTTCCATAATAGAAACAAAAAATTTTATGGAAGTAAATGGTTACAGGTTTCCAGCTTTCCTCAAAGTATCTTCTACTATCTTAACTATCCCTTTAAAAGGACCGTTTACCTAACATTTCTGACATTCTGCCATTGACTTCCAGTAGAAAAAAAATGAAAAACTAAGTAAGTCAACGGTTACAGGTTTTCAACTTTCCTAAAATGATCATCTACTATCTAAACTATCATTTTAAAAGGATAGTTCACCCCCCAAAAAGTGAATATTCTGTCAACATTTACTCTCCCTTTACTTACTACAAAGCTTTATGAGTTTAGTCTTCTGTTAAACACAAATAAGACAAGATGAAAACCAGTAACCATTGACTTCCAGTAGGAAAACAATTACCCTGGAGGTAAATAGTAACAGGTTTCCAGCTTTCCTCAAAGTATCTTCTACAATCTAAACCATCATTTTACAGGGATAGTTCACCCAAAAATGAAAATTCTGTCATCATTTACTCTGCCTTTGTTACAAACCTTTATGAGCTTATTCTTCTGTTAAACACTAAAGAAAACAAGATGAAAACCTGCAACCATCAACTTCCAAACAATTACCATGGAAGTCAATGGTTACAGGTTTTCAGCGCTAAAATCTGCTGGACACTGGACCTCCAGGGCCGAGTTTGGACAACCCCGATCTAAACTATCACTTTAAAAGGAATGTTCCGGTAAAATCTGTAATCACTGACTTTCATTAAATGAAATTAAATACTATGAAAGTCAATGGTTACAGGTTTCCAGCTTTCCTCAAAGTGTCTTCTATTATCTAAATTAACCCTTTAGAGGGACAGTTCAACCAAAAAATGAAAACTCGCATGATTTACTCTCCCTTTATGGGTTTATTCTTCTGTTAAACACTAAAGAAGATATGCTGAAAACCGGTAACTTCCAGTCGTAAAAACTGTTATCATGGCAGTAAATGGTTACAGGTTTCCAGCTTTCCCCAAAGTATCTTCTACTATCTAAACTATAATTTAAAGGGACAGTTCACCCAAAAATTAAGATTCTGCAATCATTTACTCTCCCTTAATGAGCTTATTCTTCTGTTAAACACTAAAGAAAACAAGATGAAAACCTGCAACCATCAACTTCCAGTAGGAAAAACAATTACCATGAAAGTCAATGGTTACAGGTTTCCAGCGCTAAAATCTGCTGGACACTGGACCTCCAGGGCCGAATTTGGACAACCCAGATCTAAACTATCACTTTAAAGGGACAGTTCACCCAAAAAAATGAAAACTCGACCATGATTTACTCTCCCTTTAAGAGCTTATTCTTCTGTTAAACACTAAAGAAGATATGCTGAAAACCGGTAATCACTGACTTTCATTAAATGAAATTAAATACTATGAAAGTCAATGGTTACAGGTTTCCAGCTTTCCTCAAAGTGTCTTCTATTATCTAAATTAACCCTTTAAAGGGACAGTTCACCCAAAAATAAAGATTCTGCAATCATTTACTCTCCCTTTATGAGTTTATTCTTCTGTTTAAACACTAAAGAAGATCTATGTGTGTTGGATCTATCCAGTCGGAAAAACTGTTATCATGGCAGTAAATGGTTACAGGTTTCCAGCTTTCCCCATAGTATCTTCTACTATCTAAACTATAATTTAAAGGGACAGTTCACCCAAAAATAAAGATTCTGCCATCATTTACTCTCCCTTTATGAGCTTATTCTTCTGTTAAACACTGAAGAAAACAAGATGAAAACCTGTAACCATCAACTTCCAGTAGGAAAAACAATTACCATGAAAGTCAATGGTTACAGGTTTCCAGCGCTAAAATCTGCTGGACACTGGACCTCCAGGGCTGAGTTTGGACAACCCCGATCTAAACTATCACTTTAAAGGGAATGTTCACTCAAAAAATGAAAACTCGACCATGATTTACTCTCTCTTTATGAGCTTATTCTTCTGTTAAACACTAAAGAAGATATGCTGAAAACCGGTAACTTCCAGTCGGAAAAACTGTTATCATGGCAGTAAACGGTTACAGGTTTCCAGCTTTCCCCAAAGTATCTTCTACTATCTAAACTATAATTTAAAGGGACAGTTCACCCAAAAACAAAGATTCTGCCATCATTTACTCTCCCTTTATGAGCTTATTCTTCTGTTAAACACTAAAGAAAACAAGATGAAAACCTGTAACCATCAACTTCCAGTAGGAAAAACAATTACCATGGAAGTCAATGATTACAGGTTTCCAGCATTCCTCAAAGTATCTTCTACTATCTAAACTATACTTTAAAGGGACAGTTCACCCAAAAAATGAAGATTCTGCCATCATTTACTCTCCCTTTACTTGTTACAAACCTTTTACGAGTTTAATCTTCTGTTAAACACTAAAGAAGATAGAATGAAACCCAGTAGCCATTGACTTTCAGTAGGAAAGAAAAACAATTACCATGGAAGTCAATAGTTACAGGTTTCCAGCTTTCCTCAAAGTGTCTTCTATTGTCTAAATTTAAAGGGACAGTTCACCCAAAAAAGTGAAAACTCAACCATGATTTACTCTCTCTTTAAGAGCTTATTCTTCTGTTAAACACTAAAGACGATAAGCTGAAAATTGGTAACCACTGACTTTCATAGTATGAAATCAAATACTATGAAAGTCAATGGTTACAGGTTTCCATCATTCTTCAAATGATCCTCTTTGACGTTCGTCACAAAAAAAAACTTCATTTTCTTCATTTCTGGGTGAACTGTCCCTTTAAGAGAGATGAAGTCATAAATCAAACATACCTTTGATATTTCCCTGTGGTCTCATAGAAATGCTGGATGAGTCTGTGTGTGAAGTCAGTGTGTGTTTGTCATGCTGTGTGTCCCCGCAGTGAAGATGAAGCTGTAATAATCAGCTTATCTGCTCCACGTTTCTGTGATCTCCACAGCTGGAAGAGTGTGTGTGTCTCCATTAGACTCAGCCGTTTAGTTGCGTAATGCCTTATGTAAAAGCAGAGCTCAAGACGGCAAACACACTCCGTATTCAGTTGCTAAAATCTATGCTTTTTAGTATTACTATGCATTTTTCCAGATCAGATTAGACAACACTATACACTACCTGACAAAAGTCTTGCTGCCTATCCAAGTTTTAGGAACAGCAAATAATAATCTGACTTCTAGTTGATCATTTGGTATCAGAAGTGGCTCATATGAAAGGCAAAGGCCTCTAGATGACGCTTATTTGACCAAAATATAATATGATCAGGCCTTGATTATTAATGATTTGATTAGGACAGTAAGGTCTGACTCTGCTTAGACAAAAGTCTCCTCACTGAACCTTCAATAATGTCCAGAATAGAATATGTGCTCATGCTGCAGTGGAACAGAATGAATATTGTGTCTGACTCCATCATGAGCTTGGAGGACTGCATCCATACATCTCTGCAATGACTCAAATCACTGATTAATAAAGTCATCTGGAATGGCAAAGAGAGTGTTCTTGCAGGACTTCCAGAGTTCATCAAGAGTCTTTGGATTCATCTTCAATGCCTCCTCCTCCATCTTACCCCAGACATGCTCAATAATGTTCATGTCTGGTGACTGGGCTGGCCAATCCTGGAGCATCTTGACCTTCTTTGCTTTCAGGAACTTTGATGTGGAGGCTGAAGTATGAGAAGGAGCGCTATCCTGCTGGAGAATTTGCCCTCTCCTGTGGTTTGTAATGTAATGGGCAGCACAAATGTCTTGATACCTCAGGCTGTTGATGTTGATCATCCACTCTGCAGATCTCTCACATGCCCCCATACTAATTGTAACCCCAAACCATGAGTTTTCCTTCACCAAACTTGACTGATTTCAGTGAGACTCTTGGGTCCATGCTGGTTCCAGTAGGTCTTCTGCAGTATTTGTGATGATTGGGATGCAGCTCAACAGATGATTCATAGGAAAAATCCACCTTCTGCCACTTTTCCAAATGATCAACTAGAAGTCAAGTTATTATTTGTAGCTATTACAACTGGGATCCACGACAAGACCTTTGTCAGACAGTGTACTTCTCTAGGTTGTGTTATAAGTGTTTCCTAAAGATCGCTGTTTCTAAAGATCAGAGCTGCAGGTACGAACACGTCTGTCTTTCTGAAGAAATGCTCTCACTATCAAAACCACATTCTTAAAGGGCACCTGTTACACAAAAACCACTCTTATAAATGCTTTAAACACAGTTGTGTGGCTAAATGTGAATAAAATCGAGCAGAGAAAATGACACAGCAGATTTTTTTCTGTGTCTCAGATTAGAGGAATGGCAGAGGATCCCCAAATCCAGGTGTGAAAAGCCTGTTGCATGTACAGAAAGCTGAAGATGAAGATTTCTCAAGATGAACTGATCTGAGAGCAGATTTACTGTGGGTGTTCTGCTGAATTTGACCCAGCAAACACACATGAAAACACACTGACAGCAGCATAGCGAGTGTGTGCATGAGTGAGTGTTTGTGCGACGCATGAGAGATCAGATGTCAGCTCTTCTCACTGTAAACAGACACTACACAAACACACGACAGATCACGTCTCATATAAAACACAGAGCGGGACTGCTTTCTTATTGTGAGACGCATGGACAGATAATGATTTATTCATTATTTACTATTTTTAAAGAAAACAAAAGCAGAGAGATTAGAGAGAAAGAAAGAATATAAAAAATTAATGCTAAACTATTTAATTTATCTAAAAATATTAAAATAATTTAACAGCAATCATATTTTTATTATATAAATATGTATAACTATGTATATATACACAGAGTTGAAGAATGATTAGCTCCTTTAATTATTTTTCTTTTTAAATATTCCCAGATGATGTTTAACAGGCAAGGAAACGTTCACAGTATGTCTGATAATATTTTTTCTTCTGGAGAAAGTCTTATTTGTTTTATTTCGGCTAAATTAAAGCAGTTTTTAATTTTTTGAAAAAAAATTATTAGCCTCTTTAAGCTATATATTTTTTCGATAGTCTACAGAACAAACCATCGTTAACACTAACTTGCCTAATTACCCTAACCTGCCTAATTAACCTAGTTAAGCCTTTAAATGTCACTTTAAGCTGAATACTAGTATCTTGAAGGAATTTCTAGTCAGATTTATTTTACTGTCATCAAGGCAAAGATTAAATAAATCAGTTATTATAGATGAGTTTAAAAACTATATGATCAGAAATGTGTTGAACAAATTCCTCCGTTAAACAGAATTGGGGAAAAAAATAAAAAGGGGGCAATAATTCTGACTTTAACTCTATATATGTATGTATGTATGTATATGTATGCGTGTATTCTGTGAATTAACTGCACAACCCAAAAGAATAATGCTAATCAAAAGGCTAAAAGATGGTCTTCTCTAGAGAACAAAAATGACTGACTTTACATTACTTGACATTTTTGCATTTATGAGAAAAAGTGTCATTATGGATGTGACATCTCTTCGTTATGGATGTGACTGATGTGAAATTGCCACTTGTGTGACTTTGTAAATCAAATATAATTGTTTGAGAACACTGACAGAGATATGTTTGAGTATTTCTAAAGTACTTTTAAAATACAAGCCAACACAAAAGAAATGTAGAAACAATTTCCATATGTTTGGGTGAAACCTAATTTTGGAATGCTCATTTATTTATTATATATATATATATAATATATAATATATATATATATATATATATATACTATATATATATCTATATATATAATATATATATATATATATATATATATATACATACATATATATATATATATATATATATATATATATATATTATATATCTATATATATATATATATATACATACAGATATATATATTATATATATATATATATATATATATATAACAAATCTCCCTCTCTCTCATTTATTTCATCAAAAATACAGTACAAATAATAAAATTGTGAAATGTTATAGAAAAAATTCAGAAGTAGATTATAATTTAACTTTATCTTTTATTCCAGTGATTTTAATGATGAATTTTCAGCTTCATTACTTCACTCTTCAGAGTCCTTCAGAAATCACTCTAATATTAACTATTATTATTTATATTAATATTATTATTATTAATGGTAATAGTAATAAAAGCAATGATGACTGAAGTAACAATTTCATTTAAAACTACATTCAATAAGTAATAAATAACTACTTAATAAATAATTATTTAACGAGGGCAGAACAGTGGCACAATGGGTAGCGCTCTTGCCTCACAGCAAGAAGGTTGCTGCTTCGAGCCTTTGCTGTGTGCTCCTGTTTCCCCCACAGTCCAAACACATGCACTATAGGTGAATTGGGTAACCTAATTTGTCCGTAGTGTATATGTGTGAATGGAAGTGTATGGGTGTTTCCCAGTGATGGGTTGCAGCTGGAAGGGCATCTGCTGCGTAAAACATAAGCTGGATAAGTTGGCGGTTCCTTCTGCTGTGGAGACCCCAGATTAATAAAGGGATTAAGCCTAAAAGAAAATAAATTAATGAATGAATAAGTATTTAATATTTTTTTACATTTAATAAACTCCGCCTTGATGAACAGAATAATTTTCTGTAAAAAAAAAAAACTGACCCCAAACTTTTGAGTTATCTAGTTATCTTGATTAGCATAAATCAAACAGACAGTAAATAATAAGCAAACGTATTTTATAATTACATTTTTGTTGAAACCAGAGTAACTCATTAAAATAAGTTTGTTATTAAAAAACATTTGTCATGACTGTCATTTTTACAGTGTGTGTACATACAGCATATAATTGATTATGATTTATTGTTATTGTTGCTTAATGTTTTATTTTTAAAAAGTAAATAATATTGTATAAATACTTGCAAATTAACACAAAATCATTAATATATCTAAAAAATAAATGCATAAAATAAATGCATAAAATAAATGCATGCAATCATTAAATATATATATTTTTTATTTTAAAAAGCTGAAGCACAACAAAATTACAACAATTTGACCTTTTTTAAAATCATATTTAAATATTAATAAACAAGTTTAATTAGAATTTAATTATGAGTCTGAAATGTAGAGAAACACTTTAAATGACAAAATAGCAAAACAAATTATAAAAGATAATTACAGAAAATATAAAATGAACAGAAAAGGTTCAAACTTTAATAAGAATGTTAGCAAAACTGAAACATATTTTTATCAGACGGTTATAATAACTAAAGTTTTTTCTTAACAAAAATCACCCGAGCTCCACTACACTTGACAGCTTTATCATTCATTCATTTTCTTTTCGGCTTAGTCCCTTCATCAATCCGGGTCGCCACAGCGGAATGAACCGCCAACTTATCCAGCACATTTTTACACAGCGGATGTCCTTCCAGCCACAACCCATCCCTGGGAAACATTCACAAACACTCATTCACCTTATACACTACGGACATTTAGCCTACCCAATTCACCCTGTACCGCATGTCTTTGGACTGTGGGGGAAACCGGGAGCACCCGAAGGAAACCCACACGAACGCGGGGAGAAACATGCAAACTCCACACAGAAACGCCAACTGACCCCAGCCGAAGCTCGAACCAGCGACCTTCTTGCTGTGAGGCGGCAGCACTACCTACTGCGCCACTGTGTCGCCTTGATAGCTTTATACCACACCTTTTTTACTTTATGACTACATTGTATAAACCAGGGGTCACCAAACTTGTTCCTGGAGGGCCGGTGTCCTGCAGATTTTAGCTCCAACCCTAATCAAACACACATGAACAAGCTAATCAAGGTCTTACTAGGTATACTTGAAACACCCAGGCAGCTGTGTTGAGGCAAGTTGGAGCTAAACCCTGCAGGGACACCGGCCCTCCTGGACTGAGATTGGTGACCCCTGGTATAAACTATCCATAAATTAACAGTTTTACATCTTTTGTTATGCTTTTACCACATATATTTCTGCTTTTGGATTGCATTATGGGATCTTGATTTTTCCTCCAACACAATTTGATGTTAAAAAGTTTAAAAAAGTTAATTTTATTGACATATGTAATAGTTTACAGTGCTATATTGTCCGCGTTGGTGTTGTATGTTACGCTACAAACACCCTGTAATAAACTGCAGCACATCTGTTATTTTACAGACTTATTTCTTTATATATTATCTCTTATACATTATAATATTTCAAACGATTAAAATGTCAATAAGTCACTTCGTTAACTGTAGGAGTTGAATTTACAACTCAGAAGTTGACAGAGCAGAGATCAACATCCCATAATTCACAACCATAAATGAACAGAAGACACTTCACAAAATACAGAAACTGTTCATCAACTGATCATTTTACAGGTAATCTACTTCCAGCAAATCATTAGAAACATTCAAGACACTGCTTCTGCTTCATTAAGCCTTATTATTAAGTGAATATTAAGCTGTAAACCTGCTGTCGTGTTAATAATACAGTAAGTCAGGAGTTCAGCAGCGGATGTGGCCAACGGGAACGCTGAGTGTGGCTAAAAAACAGGAATATCAGCCTACGGGACCTGAAGGAGACCCCCTGTGTGCGCATTCTCTACAGGATGCAGTACAGTACAGCTGTCAACACAAGACTAACACACCATCTGAAGGATATTCACACAACACAACACACACACACACACTCAAACCATCTGTGCAAGATATTATGTTCATATTTCATTGCAATGAATCTTGGAGCAAATCAATATCTTTACTTTATTAAACACAACTATTTTTACAAAAAATAAACAGGGTAATGAGTGTAAAAATACTTATACTATTAATATACATATACATTAATATATATATATATTATATATATATATATATATATATATATATATATATCTATATATATATATATATATATATATATATTAATATATATATATATATATATATATATATATATATATATACATATATATAGATAGATAGATAGATGTGTGTATATATATATAAAGATGTGTGTGTGTGTGTGTGTGTATATATAGATGTGTGTGTGTGTGTGTATATATATATAGATGTGTGTGTGTGTGTGTGTGTGTGTGTATATATATATATAGATGTGTGTGTGTGTGTATATATATAGTACATAGTAATCTGCTAGTGTTCGCTTTGCTTTGGATTTTTCAAGGTTAATTATTGTGATACCCTGATTTCAAGAGATAAATACTGGGAAATCTCTGTAGACTGATGGCGTTTCATGCCGTTCAGCCTTATAATCTTAAAATGTCAGCAAAATCAGCTGCTTTGTCTTCACTTTAGACATTACGCTAAAGAATCATTCCAACACTACCTCTAAAGTGACGTTGGTGAATGAGCAGCGGTTTCTGCTGTTCTGACATCAGTTGCAGATGGGAATGAATGGCGGAAGAAAGTAGTTCCTCATACAAAAGGGTTTTTGAGACTCTCCATGTTTGATTTTCTTTTTTGTACACACGATTATGCCGTTGATCTGTCATAAACGCAATATCACACTTGTAGCAGTGCGATGTATCCTCACTGGTGGGACACTAAGGCACCCGGCCTGCGACCCCCCACCAGTGCCGATGCTTGCACATGTGTATATAAATACACTTACACAATATATACACTATACATATATAGATACACAGATAGCTATATAGAACGATAGATAGAACGATAGATAGACGGGTGGATGGATGGATGGATGGATGGATGGATGGATGGATGGATGGATGATGGATGGATGGATGGATGGATGGATGGATGGATGGATGGATGGATGGATGGATGGATAAAATCTTAAAATACAAATTAAACAAATGAAATAGGATAAATTACTGTTGCTGCTAATTTCATGATATGAATAAAATGACATTTAAATCTGTATTATTTTGTTTACATCACTTATTTAAAACAATAAAAGGTATTTAAATTGCAGTGTATTTGGTGTTATATCCTCAGTGTTTATCTTTTTTTTTACTTAAGTATAAGTTGATAGAAATAACAAGATAACAAGTTAAATTTGGTTTAAATAACAAGAATGTAGCTAAAAAGATAGACAGACAGACGGACGGAGATAGATAGATAGATAGATAGATAGATAGATAGATAGATAGATAGATAGATAGATAGATAGATAGATAGATAGATAGATAGATAGATAGATAGATTGAAACAGTTTGAAAAAGGATAGATAGATAGATAGATAAGATAGATAGATGGATGGATGGATGGAAAAACAGTTTGAAAAAGGATAGATAGATAGATAGATAGATAGATAGATAGATAGATAGATAGATAGATAGATAGATAGATAGATAGATAGATAGATAGATAGATAGATAGATAGATAGATAGATAGATTGAAACAGTTTGAAAAAGGATAGATAGATAGATAAGATAGATAGATGGATGGATGGATGGATTAAAACAGTTTGAAAAAGGATAGATAGATAGATAGATAGATAGATAGATAGATAGATAGATAGATAGATAGATAGATAGATAGATAGATAGATAGATAGATAGATAGATAGATAGATAGATAGATAGATAAATTGAAACAGTTTGAAAAAGGATAGATAGATAGATAGATAGATAGATAGATAGATAGATAGATAGATAGATAGATAGATAGATAGATAGATAGATAGATAGATAGATAGATAGATAGATAGATAGATAGATAAATTGAAACAGTTTGAAAAAGGATAGATAGATAGATAGATAGATAGATAGATAGATGGAAGGATGGATGGATGGATTAAAACAGTTTGAAAAAGGATAGATAGATAGATAGATAGATAGATAGATAGATAGATAGATAGATAGATAGATAGATAGATAGATAGATAGATAGATAGATAGATAGATAGATAGATAGATAGATAGATAGATAGATAGATAAATGGATGAATAGTGTATATTGATATATTTCAAACATTACATTTTAAAGCTGCTGCCCCATAGTTCAGTGAACATTATACAGTAATTTCATTTGAATATCGTAAGGCACTGACTGCCACACACCAAAGCAAAATTCCTACCTCACCCATCTAACCATGGCATATTCCTACAGCAAAGCAAATGATATAAAAATAAACTGCCAATAAAAAAAATCAAGCCATACCTTAGTTAAATCAAACGTACTACAGCAGTGTTGATAACATGATTCACATTTTCAGGAGATTCCATGATGGGTTACATCATAAAACACCACATCATACCGTTTTAAATTGTATATTTGTCATCCAGAAATGCAGATAAATGAATACCTGCACTGTCAGGTACTTCAACGATCAGTAAACGTCACATAAATACCATAGTAAATTGTAAATTTGCATCCTGCAATACAGATAACTAAATGCTACACTGTCTGGTATTTGGAAGAGGACAACATCATAAAACACCACATAAATACCATGGTAAACAATATAGGTCATTCAGAAATGCAGATAAATGAATACCTGCACACTGCCAGGTACTACAACAACAACTACACCAAAAACACACCACATTAATACCATGGTAAACTGTCAGGTACATCTACAGTGGCAACTTCAAAAACAACACGTAAATACCATAGTAAACAGTATATTTGTCATCCAGAAATGCAGATAAATTAATAGGCTACCTGCAATGTCAGGTACTTCCACGATGACTCAAAAAACACCACATAAATACCATGGTAAACAATATAGGTCATCCAGAAATGCAGATAAATGAATACCTGGACACTGTCAGGTACTTCAACAACAACTACACCAAAAACACACCACATTAATACCATGGTAAACTGTCAGGTACATCTACAATGGCAACTTCAAAAACAACACGTAAATACCATAGTAAACAGTATATTTGTCATCTAGAAATGCAGATAAATTAATAGGCTACCTGCAATGTCAGGTACTTCCACGATGACTCAAAAAAACACCACATATATACCAAGGTAAATGACAAATTTTACCATTTGAATACCTGCACTGTCAGGTACTTCCACAATCATAAAACACCACATAAATACCATGGTAAATTGTATATTTGGCATTAAGAAATACAGATAAAAGAATACCTGCACACTGTCAGGTACTTCCACGATGACTACATCAATAAACACCACATAAATACCATGGTAAATTGTATATTTGGCATTAAGAAATGCAGATAAATGAATACCTGCACTGTCAGGTACTTGAAGGTGACTACATAATAAAGCACCACATAAATACCATGGTAAATTGTATATTTGACATCCAAAAACACCACATAAATACCATGGTACACAATATTTTTGTAATCCAAAAAAACAGATAATTGAATACCTGCACACTGCCAGGTACTTCAACAACAACTACACCAAAAAACACCACATAAATACCATGGTAAACGGTATATTTGTCATTATGCAGATAAAAGAATAGGCTACCTGCACTGTCAGGTACTTCTACAATGACAACTCCAAAAGCATCACATAAATACCATAGTAAACAGTTCAGTGATCAATTTTACCATTTGAATTTCTGTAGTCAGTACTTCTACAATCATGAAACACCACATAAATATAATATAAATTGTATATGTGTCATCCAGAAACGCAGTAAAAATTAATGCCTGCACACTGTTAGGTACATCCACAATGACAACTTCAAAAACACCATATAAATACCATGGTACATTGTATATTTGTCATCCATAAACAGCCCATAAATACCCCATAAAGTAAATGGTAAATTTTCCTATTTGAATACCTGCTCTGTCAGGTACTTCCACGATCACATAACTCCACATAAATACCATGGTAAATTGTATATTCGTCATCCAGGAATGCAGATAAATAAATACCTGCACAGTCAGGTACTTCCACACCAAGGTAAATGACAAATTTTACCATTTGAATACCTGCACTGTCAGGTACTTTGACAATCATAAAACACCAAATAAATACCATGGTAAACTGTATATTTACCATTAAGAAATGCAGATAAATGAATACGTGCACACTGTCAGGTACTTCCACGATGACTACATCAATAAACACCACATAAATACCATGGTAAATTGTATATCTGTCATTAGGAAATGCAGATAAATGAATACCTGCACACTGTCAGGTACTTCCCCGATGACTACATCAATAAACACCACATACATATCATGGTAAATTGTATATCTGGCATTAAGAAATGCAGATAAATGAATATCTGCACTGTCAGGTACTTGAAGGTGACTACATCAATAAACACCACATAAATATCATGGTAAATTGTATATTTGACATCCAAAAACACCACATAAATACCATGGTACACAATATTTTTGTCATCCAAAAAATCCGATAAATGAATACCTGCACACTGCCAGGTACTTCAACAACAACTACATCATAAATCACCACATAAATACCATGGTAAATGGTATATTTGTCATTATGCAGATAAAAGAATAGGCTACCTGCACTGTCAGGTACTTCTACAATGACAACTTCAAAAACATCACATAAATACCATAGTAAACAGTTCAGTGATCAATTTTACCATTTGAATACCTGCAGTCAGTACTTCTACAAATATAATATAAATTGTATATGTGTCATCCAGAAACGCAGTAAAAATTAATACCTGCACACTGTCAGGTACATCCACAATGACAACTTCAAAAACGCCATATAAATACCATGGTACATTGTATATTTGTCATCCATAAACAGCCCATAAAGTAAATGGTAAATCTTCCCATTTGAATACCTGCACTGTCAGGTACTTCCACGATCACATAACTCCACAGAAATACCATGGTAAATTGTGTATTTGTCATCCAGAAATGCAGATAAAGGAATATCTGTATACTGTCATGATGGTGCCACTATGACAACATCAAAAACACCACATAAATACCGTGGTAAACGGTAATATTTGTCATCCAGAAATGCAGATAAATGAATACCTACACTGTCAGGTAATTCCACAACGACAACATAAAAAACACCATACATACTAAATAATAAACACCATAAATACCATGGTAAATTTGTCATCCAGAAAAGCAGATAGGCTAACGTTAAATGAAGTGTGCGACCTTTCCTTGACACTGCAGCTCCACATACCGATCTCCGCAGGCTCCATCCCGCAGCCGAGCACCGCGTCCGCGTCCTCCGCCAGCGAGGAACATCCACCGGCCGCGGCGGCCTCCATCACCGCCGGTTTCCCGCGGGGCGTCGAGCGTCAAAACCGGGCGAGAAACGGAGACACGGGAAAACGGCCGTCCGCTGCCGCACCGCGGTCTATCATGAGGAGAAGATTCGCACGCGCGCGCCGCCGCTGCTACGTCAGAAGTGACGTCACCGGCCGCGCGCTCTGCGACACCAACAATAATATTTCACTGTCAACATTCAGAGAAGTTTTGGGATGACTTATCTTTATAAGCCCAAGAAAAAGCAAGGTTTAGGTGTGATTTGACATCCAAATATGAAACAATTTATTTAGATTTAAATTATCTGTGGGATTTATAATGAATCTTTTGATTTTATTTGTTAAATATTCATAAATGTAGATGGAATAATTCTGAAACTTATTTAGATGTTTCATTATAGATTTTCATTATATATAGACACACTCCAGCGTATTAACAGCTAGAAACGTCAAGATACATATACATTAGTTACAATAGATACAAGATACATTATAGTTGCAAAGGAGTTGAAGTTAATTGAATAGTAAACTTACTGTCTATTAGGGTAGGTTAAATAATGCCTTACAGATACTAAAATTAAATGTTAAATTAAAGGTAAGTGTTTTTATTTATTCTCGAATATGTAAATAGTTTTAGCTCATTTATTTCCTTTTTATATTTTAGTTGTTTGCATTATTTAGATGTCTTGTTAAAATAGTATATTTGCTGTTGTTTAAAATAAAAAACAATAATATTTCTGATAGCCCTGTGTTTAATTGTTTCTCTCCCTTTTTTCTTATGTTTGTAAGTCCAAAAGAAATCAGGTTTTAGATGTAGATTTGACCTCCAAAGATGAAACTATTTATTTAGACTCAAATTATCTGTGGGATTTATAATGAATCTTTTGATTTAATTTGTTAAATATTCATGAGTGTAGATGGATTAATTCAGAACCTTATTTAGATGTTTTCATTATAGATTTTCATTATATATAGACACACTCCAGCGTATTAACAGCTAGAAATGTCAAGATACATTACAGTTGTAAAGGAGTTGAAGTTAAGTGACTAGTAAACTTGCTGTCTATTGGGGTAGGTTGAATAATGCCTTACAGATACTGACAGTGTAAAGGTTTCTATATTGAGGTGAAGTGTTTTTATTTATTCTGGAATCTGTCAATTGTTTTTTAGCTTATTTGTTTTCTTTTTGTTTTTAGCTATGTTTATATTATTTGGATGTCTTGTTAAAATTGTATATTTGTTGTTGTCTAAAAAATTAATAACAAAAAGCAGTATTATTATAAATTAATATATAAATATATAAATTATATATATATAATATATAAATGATAAATTATTATAATAAAAAGCATAATATTTCTAATAGCCCTGTGTTTAATTGTTTCTCTTTTTTGTTCTTATTTTTTTATTTTTCATTGTTAAAAATAAAGATTTTGCCTATTTGTTATTGTATGTACGTGCTTATATGTAACACTGCAATGTTGGGCTTAATCAAAAACACAAAAAAAAACCCACAATATTTCTGTTCTTTAATTCATTTTCCTTCAGCTTAGTCCCTTTATTCATCAGGGGCACCACAGTGGAATGAACCGCCAACTATTCCAGCATGTTTTACACAGCAAATGCTCTTCCAGCGGCAACCCAGTACTAAAACACCTATACACTCTCTCATTTACACACACACTCATGCACTACGGCCAATTTAGTTCATCAATTCCCTTATAGCGCATGTGTTTGGACTGTGAAGGAAACCAGAGCACCCGGAGAAAACCCACGCCAACACGGAGAGAACATGCAAACTCCACACAAAAAACGCCAACTGACCCAGCCGGGACTCAAACCAGCAATCTTCTTGCAGTGAGGCCACAGTGCTAACCACTGAGCCACCGTGCTGTCCTGTTTTAAATCCATAAATGTAAATTTACCAACACTAAACCATCATTTTTCCTGTTTTTTCTCTTTCTTAATCTCTCTTTGTACCTTTTTTCCATTGACAATGTACACTGACCGGCCACTTTATTAGGTACACCTTACTAGTACCGGGTTGGACCGTCTTTAGCCTTCAGAACTGCCTTAATCCTTCAAGGCGTAGATTCAACAAGGTACTGGAAATATTCCTCAGAGATTTTGCTCCATATTGACATGATAGCATCACACAGTTGCTGCAGATTTGTCGGCTGCACATCCATGATGTGAATCTCCCGTTCCACCACATCCCAAAAATGCTTTATTGGATTGAGCTCTGGTGACTGTGGAGGCCATTTGAGTACAGTGAACTCATTGGTCATGTTCAAGAAACCAGTCTGGGATGATTCACGCTTTATGACATGGTGCGTTATCCTGCTGGAAGTAGCCATCAGAAGATGGAGACACTGTGGTCATAAAGGGATGGACATGGTCAGCAACAATACTCAGGTTAGGCTGTGGCGCTGACACGATGCTCAATGGTACTAATCGCCCCAAAGTGTGCCAAGAGAATATCCCCCACACCATTACACCATCACCACCAGCAGTATGGATCCATGCTTTCATGTTGTTGACGCCAAGTTTTGACACGACCATCCGAATGTGGCAGCAGAACTGGAGTCTCATCAGACCAGGCAACGTTTCTCCAATCTTCTATTGTCCAGTTTTGGTGAGCCTGTGTGAATTGTAGCCTCAGTTTCCTGTTCTTAGCTGACAGGAGCGGCACCCGGTGTGGTCTTCTGCTGCTGTAGCCCATCTGCCTCAAGGTTCACATCACAGAATATATTTGTGTTGCAAAAAGATGGTATTTTCCAGCTCAAATCTCTATTTAAATGATTCCAATAAGGGATTATGTTCATGTCTTTCTCTTACTCTCTTTGTGCTTTTTCTCTTGACAATGTAAGAAATATTTAGTGTACTGTATACAAATATTGTTTACATTCTGGGCGTCACGGTGACGCAGTGGGTAGCACGATTGCCTCACAGCAAGAAGGTTCCTGGTTCAAGCCTCGGCTGGGGTCAGTTGTCATTTCTGTTTTGCATCTTCTCCCAGTGTGTGCGTGGGTTTCCTCCAGGTGCTCTGGTTTCCCCAAAAGTCCGAAGACATGTATTATAGGTGAATTGGGTGATGTAAAAATTGTCCGTAGTGTATGAGTGTGAATGAGTGTGTATTGGATGTTTCGCAGTGATGGGTTGCAGCTGGAAGGGCATCTGCTTGCGTAAAAACATATACTAGATAAGTTGGTGGTTCATTCCGCTGTGGCAACCCCAGATTATAAAGGGACTAAGCCAGAAAAGAAAATGAATAAATGAATGTCTGTTTTCTATGTGCACTAATATAAAATGGATAAATGATTTAACACAAGCATTACTTTTGTTTCTGACCTCTTCCATTCTAATGGGGATCTGTTGACTGAGGAATGTTTTATAAATAACAATCGATTCGCTGTCCTGTTTAAGGAATGTAAGTCAATTATAAAGGCTGTCTCTAATGGATTGCTGTCTGATGAAAGCTGCTTTTAGTTATGAGGCAGGTTCCAAACAGTTGCCACAGTTATTCCTATAGGCGGTAAACCAATTTTAATTAAAGAATGCAACAATAAGTTCATATGTCAAGAGTTTCAGACACAAAATTTAAATGATGCATTCCTAATAAAATAAAGAGCTGCACTTGTAGACATACAGCACGCAGGGTCTTTAATCAGTTTATTCTGGCCATGTATTTACTATAACTTACTGTGAAAATACTTTTCTATTCATGTAATTGAGAATGTTGATCAAGATTTTACCTTACACTGTAAAAAGTGAAAACTTTAATTACTTTGACTTCTGACAATTAAATTAATTGAGTTGGACTAACTTAATTTATGACAGTATTCAGTAATATATATATATTTTTTTAGCTCTTTTAGGTGTAATAAGTTTTAGTAATTTAAGAAAACATGAATGAAACAGTACAAACAGTACAAATCATTCAATATGCTGTTAATATAATAGTAAAATACTTTATTACAGTTCAAATATTTTCCTTCCCATATTATATAATAACTTGTGGCAAGTACAAGTATTGTTCGCTATTAATCGATAGACAGATAAATAAACAGACATAAATAAATTACTAAAACTTGTTCCACCTAAAATAACTACCTTAATTTATTACTGAAAACTGTTATAAACTAAGTTTGTCAAACTTAATTCATTTAATTGTAACAAGTCGAAGTAACTTGTTAAAGTTTTTCACTTTTTACAGTGTACTTAAGCGTTTTGTTTGGATTTAAGTACAAAACAGAACTTTACATTAAACCGAAAATATATTTTCTCAATGCTTTACTTTATAAACAATGTTTTATACACATGAATGTAAACACACACATCAGAAGCCTTTCTTTTATATATTTCTGACTGAAATGCAGCATTATTTTGAGACTATTTCTAACTCTGCTTGACTAAAGGCTTTCAAAACAACAGAAATTTGTCAATTGTTTAAACTTTTCCTTTAATGAGTGACGATTTATTTATATACACCTGCTTTAGTACATTTTGGCTTTTATTATTTCCTATTTGACCGTCCCTATTTATGCGCATTGATCTTAATAAAATAATAATAAAAATAGGATGCACAAGATAATCGATTTATTTCAACACTAGCACAAACAGCCCATAAAACCTCATTAAATCAGTAACAAATCTCATAATAAAGACAATGAGCAATTTTAAAAGGTTATAAGTTTTTTAATGAAAGACTTGGAAAAAGCTAATAATTAAAAAGTAAACAGCGCCACCTGTTGCATGACATTGAATCGCAACATGCAGGAAAAACGCATTCCTTTACATTCTGTTCAAGGGTATTTATATCAGCCTGGTAAGTTTTTGAACCATTGAAATACATTAAAAATAAATTATTTAAATAAATAACCTAAAAAATGCACCAATAGTCAAACATTTAACAAGTAGTTTTTTTTAAATGCTTTACTTTCTACAAAATAAATCAGTTAATTATGCTTTTGCAAATTATAGTCTATAAAAAACAATTGATAACATTTAAACTATATAAAATTATCTAAAGAAATAAAAACTTTAATATATTAAAAATATAATTAAAAATTAACTTGCATGACAAAGATAATGTTAGAGATCCATGAACTCAAATATTACATATCAACTTATTACATAATCATCTGCGCTCATAAAGATAAAATGTGTAGAGAAATACAGCCCATAATAAAGGAGGTTGATTTCAGACACTGTCCTGAGGTAACCCAAACCTATACTGATGACTGTTGATTCAAAAGTTGGCCATGTTTTAGGATTTTCTGCACTGTGGAAGTGTTGAACTCTAGCATTGGAATAAGAACAACACAGAATTCTGGTATTGATGACATCATTTCCAACAGCATCTCAAAATACATTTAAGCTTCTAATTAGATCCTTAGAACTTATTCCAAAGCTATGACACGCATTTAAATAGAATCTTGCACACAATTGAAGAACTGTTGGTTTAAAATAAAACTACAAGATTGTAAACTGACAATTCAGAAAAAATACGTTTATCTACAATTACACATTTATAAATTGTTTGTTTCGTTTTTTTTTTTTTTTTGCTGTTTTTAAATAGTTTAAATCTTAAAATGCTTTTTCCTCCAAATTAAACTATATTTGACTAAATTTGAAGAAATAATGCACAAAAGCGCACACACACACACACACACACACCACACACACACATCACTCTAAACACGTGCTCAGCCAAACAGCCAAAAATATATTCAAAAAGGTGGCAACAGCAAAGCTCCAAAAAAAAAAAAAAAACACCAATTTATTCAAACAAAGCGGCTGACACAAAGAGTGTAATTTAATGAATTTTCTTGGAGCTTTGGTATTGCCTCCTTTTTGAATATTTTTTTCTATATATAAAGGAAGAATAAAATTGAGACATAAAAACTATTGCTTTCCAAAACACTGCGAGATGTAAATCCAAATAAAGATTTGTGAGATGTAAACAAAATGTATAAGAGGGGTAAAAAAGATGTAAATAACCACTCACAAGATGTAAACTAAGAATTTGTGAGAAAAAAAAAAAAGATTTATTAAATTTGCAAAAAATTCTATATTGGAAGAAAACTAAAATTCATAAGGGGGTACAAATGAAGAAGAAACAAAAACAAAAACAGATGTAAACTCAGAATTCTGAGGGGAAATAATCCAAGATTTAAGCATCTGTATAATAGATTTAAGACTTTAATCAGGTCCCATTAGAACAAATTCTAATATAAACAACTTGCAAGATGTAAACTGTGAGTTTAGAGGAAAGAATTCATTTGTGAGATCAACAATTTGACAGTTTTTTTTTTTTCATTTAAAAAAATGTAATACTTTTAGAAAAAAAAATTTAATTTGGAGGAAAAAAAATATTTCAAGCTGTACAATTACATCAAGAGCAAAAGATGTAAACTCAGAATTTGAAGGATTCTATATTTCAACATATCAAAGGAATATATATTTTAAAATGTGAACTCTATTGAGCATCTAGATTTAAGATTCTGATTAGAACTAATTCCAAATATGACACACATTCCAATCTTGTGACAAAAGAATAAAATCCTGCACACAAGTTTACAATTTCTGGGTTTGAATATAATATTATTTCACTCGTTTAAGGACACATTTAGCCCAAATTTCAAAATAAACAACAACAAAAAAAGAATTTAAAGCATTTTTTTTTCAGAAAATGACAATTGACCAGAATAAATTTGCTGTGGTCAGTGAAAGTCCACCAAATATTCATTTCTTAGCTCTTCTGAAGATAAAACATGGATATTTCATGTCAAAATGTAAATCAAAGCTCTTCTAACATTTCCGTTAGTTTGTGCGAAACCAAAATGTATTTTGTTAGTCTTAATGTGGGAAAAAAAACTGTTTTGTAATCTTTAATCAAAATCTGCCCAATCTGCTACTACTCTCTTCTCTGATTGGTCAGCTTGGGTGAATTATGCCTAGCCACACCCCTCAAACATAAATTAGCTACAAATTAAACAAAAGGCGGAGCACCAAATTAAAACCACACCCCCTTCTCAATATTCAGTTTGAGTCAAAAATTCATCATAGTACACTGTAAAAACAGATGTATGAATTAGCAGTTTCCCTATTTTGTGATTTTAGTTTTATTTTATACCCCCCCCCCCATCATTTATTTCTGCTTTTGAATGTCATTAGGAGATCTTGATCTTTCTTCCAACAACTTTCAACCTTAAAGTTGTAGAAGTGACTTTTATGAACTCTTGTAAGAGTTTGCAGTACTATCTTGTCTGGGCTGGTGTTGTGTGTTACGCTACAAAACCTTGTAATAAACTGCAAGCCAGAGGTGGGACAAAGTCATTGTTTGGCAAATCACAAGTAAGTCTTAGTTCATTGCCCTCAAGTCCCGAGTCAAGACAGGCAAGTCCTGAGTCAAGTCCCAAGTCAAAGGCAACAAGTCTCAAGTCAAGTCCAAAGTCCTATGGGTTGACTTTCGAGTCTTTTAACAGAAAAATAAAATGTATACAGATTATGTCTGGTGGTAAGATCTGCATTTATTAAACAAACCTTTTTTAATGAAAGGACAATGCTCAGATACATAAAAATACAACTGTAATTTTCTGAAAACGTTCTGAACAGTGCTGCGTCTCGTCTCCACATTGCACAAGATCGAGTTCCCACCACAATAGAGTCCATTTAGCCTCGCATCACACAGAAATTGCAGGTCTGCTGCTGTCTAATTCATGAAGTTTAGTTGTGCTCTGTTATGTCTTCGATGATCAACTTGTGATTAACTAAAATTACATAAACGACCCCAATGAGGCAGCAGTAGATAAACAACTCTGTCAATTGAATCTCGTGTGTGCTGAAGAGATTGAGATGCAAATCCGTCTAGCAGCAATGTAAAATGGTAGCACATATTCTCTAGGAAGTAGGCTACTTCATACAAACAATAACGTTGTTTTCTTCACATAACGTTGAACTTTGCTCTCTACCTTGTGTGATGCTCATGCACCGATTTCCTGTTTTTATTTATTTATTTAATTTATTTTTGGCGTTTTTTTTTAGATAGGACAGTATTTAGACAGGAAGTGAAGTTGGAGAGAGAGAGAGAGAGAGAGAGAGAGAGAGGAGAGAGAGAGGAGAGAGAGAGAGATAGGATAGGGAAATGTCCTCGAGCCGAGATTTGAACTGGGGACGCCCTGACGTGCCACTGCACCATGTCAACACACCAACCCACTAGGCTATTGCACCGACCGATTTCCTGTTTGTGGACAAACTACTTACGAGCTCTCAAACAGACGCTGCTCTCGCGGGCAAATTCTCACGCTCTCAAATATGCAGTGCTCACAGCATATATTGTTTTATTCTATATTTCTGTAGATATTATTTCTTACACATTATATTATTTCAAACTACTAAAACTTTGCTCTCTACCTTGTGTGATGCTCATTCACCGATTTCCTGTTTTTTTTTATTTATTTAATTTATTTTTGGCGGTTTTTTTTAGATAGGACAGTATTTAGACAGGAAGCGAAGTTGGAGAGAGAGAGAGGAGAGAGAGGAGAGAGAGAGAGAGAGAGAGAGAGAGAGAGGGATAGGTAGGGAAATGTCCTCGAGCCGAGATTTGAACTGGGGACGCCCTGACGTGCCACTGCACCATGTCAACACACCAACCACTAGGCTATTGCGCAGACCGATTTCCTGTTGTGGACAAACTACGTACGAGCTCTCAAACAGACGCTGCTCTCGCGGGCGAATTCTCACTCTCAAATATGCAGTGCTCACAGCATATATTGTTTTATTTTATATTTCTCTAGATTATTATTTCTTACACATTATATTATTTCAAACTACTAATAATGTCAATGAAAGTCACCTTTGTCCACTGTTGATGTTGAAAATTCAACTCTACAGTTTAACAGAGCAGAGATCAACATCCCAGAACTCAATTCACAGCCACAAATAAACTATTGTGAATCACAAAATACAGAAGCTGTTCATTAACATACATTTTGTACAGTGTGAAATAGGTCTCAGTCTTATTTTTAATGCAGATTAGATATTTCTAGAACACATACCTCTCCACATACGTCCTGCATGCAGTGTAAGAAAGAACAGGCCACACCAGATGATCTGACACGACTCTTTAATTATGGCTGTTGATTATAAAAGATTGCTCAGGGTATTTTCAGTGCATGGAGCTCCTTCTCTGGACACACACGTCTGGACATCTGCAGGGTTTTCCCAGTATTTTTGCACGTCGGGAACATCAGGCCGAACCCACCTGAACACAGGCTTGAGGAGCAGCCGTCACACGTCTGGGCTTCAGCCTGCAGACGTCCAGCGTTTCTGCTCCAGAAAGAAAGAGTCCAAACACAGTGGACGGAGACGCCGCAGCATACACACGCTACAGGTACTTGGGAAGATCCTTCTCCACCACCTGAAGGACAAATGCAATGCTTTATTAAATGTAAAGAGCTCACATTACGACTTTTCTCCTCAGTACTGCAAGAACTAGAGTCTAAACTGTAAGAAACAACTTTCCCAGTTTACAGAAAATTGTGGGAAACTCAAGAGTTCACAACTTGGCTAATAAATAAATTGGCTTGAATAAATAAAAGCTGATTTTGGCATGCTGTCCCAGGAGGAGCCTCAGGTAGGTCTCAAGAACTCCCCTGCTATTGGATTTAGAGGAAGTGGAAGGGGGGTTTTGTCAAAAAATCCAAGGACCACAATGGTAAGGAAAGCTATTTATATGCATTTGGATACGACTGATTGGTTGGTTAGTGATTGCTCATGGGAGACCAGCGTGGTCAATTATAGCATGTGATCCTCTCGAATTTAGTTTATAAAACTTCACTTGTCAATGGTCATTTTATTTACTGTTATGGAAACAAACTACCTACCCAAAATATGTAAGATGTAAACTTGTAAATTTGTAAAATTGTGAGAAATTTAAAGAAGAAAGAAATAAAGAGAAATTAAAGAAACAGAAAAAAATAAATAAAAAGAAACAGAAAAAAAAGAAATAGAAAATAAATCAGAAAAAAAGGAAACAAAGAATACAAAAAGAATGAGCAAAAGTAGTAATTAAAAAATACATAAATACAAAACATGAAAAAAAAGAAGAATTAAAAATTTAAATAAATAAAAATAAATATATAAAGAGAGCAAAAGAAAGGAGCGAAAGGAAAAAAAAGTAAATAAAGAAAATATAGATAAATAGATAAAGAAAGAAAACAAGAATGAAAGAAAAGTAGGAGAAAAAGGAAAATAAACAAAATAAATAAGAGCAAAATAAAGAGTGAAAGGAGAAAAAAGGTTAAATGCAAGATATTTCAAAAGAAAAAAGCTAAGAAAAAATATAGAAATAAATCAGAAAGAGACAAAGAAAAATAAACAAGAATGAAAGTAAATAAAACGAAAAATATAAAGAAATATGAATAAAAAGAAAAAATTAAAGTATCAAAAAAGAAAAGAAAAAAATGAAGAAATACAGAAAGCCTAGAGAAGGAAGGAAAGAGCAAAAATTAAATGCAAGATATTTAAAAAAGAAAACAGATATAATAAATATTTAAAAATCAGAAAGAAAAAAAGGATGAAAAAAGTAAATAAGAAATATATAAATAGATAAGAAAACAAGAATTGAAAATTAAACTAAAACGAAGTAAAGAGAAAAGAAATAAAATAAATAATAAAGAAAGAGCAAAGGAAAGGACGAAAGGAAGCAAACTATTTAAATGCAAGACGTTTAGAAAAAGAAATATACAATAATCAGAAAATTCAGTAAAATGGTGAAATGTTATGCGCTATAAAATAACTGTTCAGAAGAAGATTATGATTTAACTTAATCAGTATTCCAGTGATTTTAATGATGAACATTCAGCTTCATCACTCCAGTCACATGATCCTTCAGAAATCACTCTATTATTAATTATTAATATTATTGATAACAGTAATAAAAGCAATAATGACTGGAGTAATAATTTCATTTTAAACTACATACAATAAGACAGCAGTTATTTAAAATTCTATAATATTTAACTAATTTTTTTTTTACATACAAAAATTTACTTAGATAAAACTTTCTTTCTTTTTAAATAAATGCCGCTTGATGAACAGATAATAAAACTAAAAAAAATAAATAAAAACAATAATAATAATAATAATAATAATAATAATAATTTAAAAAAAAAACTAAGCCCAAAACTTTTGATGGTAGTGTGTATGTGTATGTATATGTATTGCAAGACGCAAACTGAGAATTTAAAGGGAAGAAAAGATAAGATTAAAATAACTTTTAAAACAAAACCAAATGCCATTGACAGCTGTTTGACTTTGGCATACACTAGTAATGACTAAACAGACAGCACAACAAAAAGCTGAAATGAATCTTTTCTGGAAGAGTGTGATTGACTTACACTTGGATCATCCATTGGTCCGTACCTCTTTACAACCTGACCTTCTCGATCAATGAGGAACTACACAAAACAACAGGCAGAGTTCACGACAGTATACACAGATCATTAACACACATCTGTTTTCATTGCACATGTTGCACATTTATTTTGGAAAAATTAGAGATGCACTGAATAAAAGTACATTTTCAGCTGAAAGATTTTAATCACCAAAACAACTCGGCCGAAACATTGTGTTGTGATGATGCAAACAGAAATCACGGCCTGCACATGCTTGTCTAAACCACCACGTCTGCCGTGTTGTCTATTGGTTCTGTTCAGATCCTCTGCACTTCACTGTACTTGATTCGTTTTATTAAAGATTGTTACATGAATGGGAAAATAAAGTAGCGCGCACCAGAAATGATCCAGACCGCCATGGATGTGGTGAACCTGGGAGTCTTTCACATGAACCTGGCTGGCGGCTGTTGCACAGATCAATCTATATTCTGTTCTATCTATCTATAGTTTATTTTTACTTTTCATCTGCACCAAGGCTCGCGGCAACTTCCTCACTGTTTTCTTGCAAGTCTTTATTTTACTAATTATGTAGATCATAAAGAATTATATGCTTCAAGCTCCATGAGGAGTGTCATTCATGTCTTTTCAGGAGCACTCAGAAGACAATCGCCGTGATGTCATTTTGTTTACGATCATCAGCATGATGTAGGCCTATAGTTATAATTACATTTATCCAATACAGTTATAATATTTATACATGATCAAACTAGTGTGTAACTTAAGCAAAACTGATACTAAAACTGTTTTAAGTTTGGTCTCCAAACAAATGTTGCATTTTATAATCATTTAAGTTCAAAAATGAGTGGATTCTATCAATGTATGTTTTGGGTAAATAATAAAATTCCTTTTAGCAGAAATAAGTCCCCATTCCCAGAAGTGATGATCCATGGTTGCAATGTGCTAAATAAATATTTTAATTGATTTATTATTTTAAACTTTAAAATTAAATTTATTCAATTGCGACACCTTGATTTTAGTAAGGTTAGTACACAGTCATAGCCATGAATGCAATGGTACTAACAATTGACATCATTTATTTCAGTGTTTCGTTTTTCAGCTAGGAATTTTCTTTTGGTGCATTCCTAGTAAAAATGCTTGTATTTACTCAAAAAAAAAAAAAAAAAAAAGCAATTTTAAAACAAATCCCAAAATAATAATAATAATAATAATAATAATATAATAATAATAATAATAATAACAAATGCAAATAAAAATTGCACAACAAAAAAAAGTAACACTACAAAGAATTTTTCAAATTAACATAAATATTAAATAAGTAAACTGAGGACTCAGAAGAAAAACTATTTTGTGAGATTTAATATAATAATAATAATAATAATAATAATAATAATAATAATATAATAATAATAATATGCGACGCAGTGGCACAGTAGGATAGTGCTGTCGCCTCACTTCAAGAAGGTCGCTGGTTCTACCCTCGGCTGGGTCAGTTTGTGTTTCTATGTGGAGTTCGCATGGGTTTCCTCCGGGTGCTCCGGTTTCCCCCACAGCCCAAAGACATGTGCTATAGGTGAATTGGGAAGGCTAAATTGTTTGTAGTGCATGAGTGTGAGTGGATGTTTCCCAGAGAAAGTGGATGCCCTTCCAGCCGCAACCTGTGTAAAACATATGCTGGATAAGTTGGCGGTTCATTCCACTGTGGCGACCCCGGATTAATAAAGGGACTAAGCCGAAAAGAAAATGATGAATAATAATAATAATAATAATAATAATAATAATAATAATAAAGATGCAACATGTAAACTCAAATCAAACAGAAAAACTAATCATTTTGCAATAATTATTAGTTAAAGAAAAATAAATAAATAAATGGCCAACAAACAAAACCTGAGAATATCCCAAGAACACACGTACCTTGGTGAAATTCCACTTGATGTTGCTGTGGGAATAAAGCAGTATAGCAGATGATCAGTGCATCAGACTAGAGAACGAGTGATAACGGACTATAGAGAAAGCATTGACTGACTTCCCCAGCGTTCCTCTGCCTTTGGGCTGCTCCTTCATCCACTTCCAGAGAGGATGAGCTGAGTCTCCATTCACATCGATCTTACTGAACAGATCAAACTCTGCATTGTAGCCTTTAGCAAACTCCTTAATCTCCGCTTCACTTCCAGGCTCCTGCAAACACACAATTCAGCTTTATTTGTTTATTTATTGTCACATCTGCAACTCATGTTTATTTTATGGAAAGTGCAGCATAGATCGAATTGAATATGCAAATCCTGTGCTGAATATGCAAATGTTGTGATGTCATTGCTGGGTTTGAATATTTTAATTAATGCAAAGATGATTGGGATCATTCACAATTGAATATGCAAATTTTGTGATGTCATTACTGGGAATGAACATTTGAATAAACAGAACAATTGGATTCATTCACAGTTGATTATGCAAATCATGTGACGTAATTTCTGAGTATGAATATTTGAATACACGCATAGATGATGGAAATCAATACATATTAATATTTGAATGGATGTAAAGAAGATTAGAATTCAAAATTCAATATGCAAATGCTGTGATGTCATTGCTGGGTATGAATATTTAAATACACACAAAGACAATTGTAATCATTCACAATCGAATATGCAAATCCTGTGATGATGTCAATGATGGGTATGAATATTTAAATACACACAAAAGACAATTGGAAACATCTACAGTTGAATATGCAAATCCTGTGATGTCATTTCCAAGTATGAATATTTGACACGCAAAGATGATCAGAATAATTCTAAATTTAATATGCATATATTCAAATGAGCAATGACATCACATTTGCATATTAAATTCTGAATTATTCTGATCATCTTTGTCTTAAATATTCATACCGATTGGTTCCAGTTGTCTGTGTATATTCAAATATTCATACTCTGAAATGACATCACAGGAGTTGCATATTCTATTGTAAATGATTCTAATTATCTGTGTATGTATTCAAATATTCCTACCCAGCAATGACATCACACAAATTGCATATTCAGTTGTCAATACTTCCAATCGTCTTTGCGCATATTAAAATGAGCAATGACATCATTGCATTTGCATAGACGATTGGAAGTATTCACAATTAAATATGCAATTTCTGTGATGTCATTGCTGGGTATGAATATTTAAATACACACAAGAGACAATTGGAAACATCTACAGTTGAATATGCAAATCCTGTGATGTCATTTCCAAGTATGAATATTTGACAAGCAAAGATGGTCAGAATAATTCTAAAAATTTAATATGCGTATATTCAAATGAGCAATGACATCATTGCATTTGCATATTAAATTCTGAATTATTCTGATCATCTTTGTCTTAAAATATTCATACCGATTGGTTCCAGTTGTCTGTGTATATTCAAATATTCATACTCTGAAATGACATCACAGGAGTTGCATATTCTATTGTAAATGATTCTAATCATCTTTGTATGAATTCAAATATTCCTACCCAGCAATGACATCACAGAAATTGCATATTCAACTGTGAATACTTCCAATCATCTTTGCGCATATTAAAATCAGCAATGACATCATTGCATTTGCAAAGACGATTGGAAGTATTCACAATTAAATATGTAATTTCTGTGATGTCATTGCTGGGTATGAATATTTAAATACACGCAAAGACAACAGGAATTATTCCCAATTGAATGATATTCCCAGCATGTGGACTTCCTCAAAACTTAAATCAGAAAGTTTGAGGAATCAGGAATATTTCAGCTGTGTGGCCATATTAAAAAGACTAGAAAAGCAAATAATGACTTGTACATTCATTTCTAAAGAGAAATGCATTCCCTTGTTCTACTATTACTGGATATGCCTTCGACTTTCAGTGTCTGAGCAGAAATTGTTAATTAAAATAAAGCTACACTAAATGGTAAAAGCACAAATTCAAAAATGTAATATTCCAGAAAGGCACACACTAGCACCATTGCTGTCATAATCTGAATGTAAACGTGTGACTTATTTATTTAGATTTTGTCTTTTCATTGTTTGCATGTTTTTTGGACGTGTGTTCATAATAATTTATTTGTTATTTTAGAATTTGTAATAGTTTCATTTATTTTGTTTAAATAGAACAGATCCATTAAAGTTAATAATATTTATTATTTTAATTCCCGTCGCCACTATTTGAAATAGTATGGAATAATTTTTGTGCCAATAAGAATGAACGTAACTTTATAAAACTGAACGTAACTTTCCAAGAAACGATCAAAAATATGCCACTGCAAAATAAAACACATGAAAACAAAAAAATGAACTCAGTCGCATGAATTTAACATGCTCTTCAAATATGCTTCATTCTTTGTTAATGATTTTCAAAGAATCGTTTTTGCGAATCATGGCTTTTGAATGCGTTGCCACAGTTTTCGCTTACGCTTCGTAAATTTTCATTTGCTGTTTTGGCACAAATCGTGGGGGCGGGCTTAACAGCGATCTACACTGATTGGCTAATGAGCTTTTGATGGACAGTTGCTCTCTGACCTGGAAGCACAGACGGTGCCAAAACAGCAAACGAAAATTTACGAAGCGCAAGCGAAAACTGTGGCAACGCATTCAAAATCCATGATTCGCGAAAACGATTCTTTGAAAATCATTAACAAAGAATGAAGCATATTTGAAGAGCATGTTAAATTCGTGCGACTGAGTTCATTTTTTTGTTTCATTGTGTTTTTTTCTTTTGCAGTGGCATATTTTTGATCGTTTCTTGGAAAGTTACGTTCAGTTTTATAAAGTTACGTTCATTCTTATTGGCACAAAAATTATTCCATAAAATAGCCTCATTTAAATTGGTTTGATGTTTTCCAGTTAGCGTTTACATTACCTACACTTATAACCATTTGAGAAAACCAATTGAAACAAACCAATTAAGTTCAAAAACAAATCATAATGAATTCTGTGAACTTAATCCATTTTAGTCCACAAAACAATGAGCACAGTAAAACCCCATAAATAAAGAGAACTCAAACTGAGTACTGTAAAACCCAATAAGACAACTCAAACTATTTGAGGAAACAGATTGCGAAAAAAAATTCAAAAAATAATCTATACAAGTATTGTGAACTTACTCCATTTAAGTTAAAGTAAAGAGATATTTAGCTGATATTTTAGCTGTAGTTTTAGGTTTCTCTTCAGTAATTCTGCTTGCTGACAGCAGCTGAACATTATTAATGATCAAACAACACTTACTCATTACTTCAACACGGAGTTCAAAACTCTTTTTAAACGAGTAGATTTAACTTCCAGTAATTTGAGTTAACTACACTCATTTTATTTGATAAATTTGAGGATTGTGTTTACACAGTAAAAGCGATTCGTTAAAGTGAGTAAACCAATTGCCTTAAAAGCAACAAGTTGACTTCCCAAAGATAATGTAAGCAAACCCATTGTAACTTTGAACTGTTGCGCTTACTTAATTTCTATAATTATGCTAATAATTCTACTCACTTTTTTTAAAGTCAACTAATCCCTTTTTACAGTATCAGACTATTTTAGCACGTCTGTTTTCAAAGAATGACAGTAATTATTACAATATTACATATTTGGTGCTTCATTAAGTATAGAAAATCTTCAATTATAGCCTGTGTTGAATTTAGAAGACATGCTGGAGTCTGGAGGAGCAGATTTATTTTAGTTACTGTATGCCATTTTGCTAGAAACAGAAAAGCTGAAAAAAATAAACAACAGATATAAAAGGTGTATTGGAAAAAAGTCAGTACAATTTGCATAATTGGAATAGTTAAGTTGACTCAACTTTCATAAGTTACAATGGGTTTACTTCATTTTTGTAAAGTCAACTTGTTGTTTAAGGCAATTGGTTTACTCAGTTTAAGAAACTAATCATTTTTCACAGCGCAGGTTCAATCTGTTAAGTAAAAGTTCAATATCAGTCCTATAAATGCAGTACATGAACAAACTGATCAGAGATCTATCTGAGATTTTACATGAAGATTGAAATACATGTAGCATTTCTTTTGTAAGATTAAATCTCAGCACACAACATGAAGTAATCCACTTACAGCTTCTCTGACCTACATACAGCCTGTTCAACACTGGACCAGAACTAACAATGCTCATGTGCCAACATAGAGAACTACTGTATATTATTACATTTCATATTGTTTTTTTTTTTTTTTTTTGCAAATGAACTCGTCATTGCACACAACAACAACAACAACAATAATAATAAAACATGACTTATGATAAATGAACATAAATGGATGTATCCGGTGTTTGCAAATGAACTTCAAATGCTCAAGACTGAAACACTTAATGCACAATTACACAATAATCCTACATAAATGACTTTATAAGGACATTTTATCATTTCTTACTACTTTAAGCATATACGCATAGCTGAAAAATGAAAATGAAAAAAAAAAAAAAAAAAAGTGCAACATGTTGATTTAAAGGGGACCTAAGATGCTAAAATCACGTTTATAAGGGGTTTAAACACAGTTTGTGGCAGCAGAGTGTGGATATAAGCAGCCTCTAATGGTCAAAATGTATTGATTTTATTTTTTTTATAATCACTCTGATTGACAAACACTTTGATTGACATTCTTCCTTTGTACATGTCATCAGAGGGGAGAAGCCCCACCCACTAGTGACCATCTCTCCCTCATTAACATAGGAAGCTAGTCTCGTTTTTGAATCTGCCACTATGAATCTGTCAGCACAGGCATTTGTAGCTCCGCCCCCTTTGAAGAGAGCACCTATTTGAATTTAAAGCGACAGTCACCAAACCACCACAATTAGGATCAAAGCCTAAAGGGGCAGTTTCAAAGAGCTCGGAAACATTATTTGTGTGGAAGCTGAAACTTCTCACACACATTCTAGGGACATCAGAGACAAAAAGTTGCATAATAGGTCACCTATAAGCATCACTTGGAATATATTTAAAAACTATTGAAAAAAACTGTATCGATGATGTACTGCAGTATGATACGCACCTGCTTTCCGAACTGGTTGCAGGGGAAGCCCAAGATGCGTAAACCTTTCTCAGCGTACGTGACGTGCATTGCCGCAAACTGAGTGTAGTTTACTGGAGTTTTACCTCATTTAGAGGCTACGTTTGTGATGATGCACACAAAACCCCTGAAAAACAACACACAAACACCGTTTCACAGCCAGATCACACACTAAAAATAACCAGATGCACAATTAACGTGTGCTGACGGTGATGATAATGAAGAAACACAAGAGACGTGATGTGTAAATCCTCTTTCATTACTGCAGATGGTTGATTAAACATGGTAAAGTACTTGTCAAATTCAAAAGTTCGATGTTTTGGTAACACTTTAGGTCACATTTCAGGGTATAAACAACCATTAACTAATACTAAACTAGCTTAATAAACTACCAATTAGCTGTTTATTAAGAGTTAGTAAGGTAGCAGTTGGGTTTAGGGATGCAGAATAAGGTCATACTTAATAATCATAGATATATACACTAGATATCGCATAGGGACCCTGAGCATGCATCAATAGCGCCGCCACATTTGTACAGGGCTCCCAGGACAAATGTCATTCAACCGCACTAGTCAAGACAGTGTTATTACGTGAAGATGCTGGACGTTAGCGCTGTAGTAATGAGCAAACACAGAAAACAGAGCACAAAGGCGGAAGATTTCACAGGTGACATTTAGTTTTAACGTTTTTGTATGTTATAAATTGTGCTAAAAGGTAACGTTATTGATGATAATACGGTCACTTACTGCATTCACCATAAGGCAAAGTAGCAGCAACTCGCACTAAACACTTAGCTTATGCTAGTTTTGTTGAATGAAATCAGCAAACAATGCAAAAGAAATATGACACGAGATGCTGCGGTGCCAGAAACTAGTCGGCTAAGTGAAGGAGTCATTCATAACAGAGATTTATTCACAAACGAATCACTCCCTCTGTCAGAATGAGCAGTGAAAGCAGGAGAGGGGGGGGGGGGTGTTTCAGGGCATAGATTAGATCAGATTTAACAGGGAGGGTGGATAGTACATTTTCATGCACAAAACAAGCTTTTTGTCAGGAATGCCTGTTCGATCACTGATCCATCAATGTAGAAAAGCAATGTAAAATTATAAGTTTCATAATTAAAAAAAAATTAGCATACTGACCTCCGGGGAAACTCCCGATTATAGATATATGTGTGTATCTCTGGCTCTGGATGGCCACAGTCCTTCACTGCAGTTTGGTTCCGCATTCATTTCAAAGGAGCGCTACCCTGTACTAAAATGGCTGCTCTATTGACGCATTCCTTCCAATAGACAACAACAGAGCAGGCGGCATCTAATGTATACATCTATGCTTAATAATAATGAACAGTTCATATCATAATAATAGGCAAGTAATAAACCTGTAGCTAATAGCATGAATTGGGACCTAAAGCGTACTGATGTTTTGACCCTCTATTTTTGTGGCTTCAGTCATTGTTGGGGTACTCGTTTAAATCTGGAGGCATTAACAACTGATATTGAAATATAAATCACCATCAATCAATATGAAAACTAATTATAGTGTTACGGTTGCCGTATATGGTAGGATTTTTGCCTCCTGCTCTCTCTCTTTCTCTCTCTCTCCCTCTCAGCCTGTCATATCCTTTAGGTCCGCCTTCGCGACAGCCGATTGGTTGGGAGACCAGTCACTCATCATTGGGTGACGTGGCGCGATCACATAAAAGGACGCCAGGGAGAGCGGATGAGAGATCGCTTCTCCTTTGATCCTGTTTTTGCCGAAATGATTTTGTTATTCGTTGTTTTTGCTTAACTTTCATTTGGATAAAATTATTTCGTATTATTTCTGCCCATTTTTGAACTGCTTTGTTATTTTTGTACATCTTAATTTCGATTGTTTGTTTGTTACTTTTTGGTCCAGCTCTTACCTGGCAAAAATCAAGAGACTGTATTGAGAGTTGACTTTGTCCTCAGAGTAAGGTGGATAGGTAAGATGTCGTACGACTTCCATTCTGCAAACACGTAGTCAATCCATTGTTTAAAACACCAGGTAAGAAGTGAACGCCATCTGTGTATTTATACTTTTGTATTCGATTTTTTAATCGAAATCGATCGAAATTCATGCTTAATCTCGATTATCGAATCAAAAAATGGAATCGTCGATGCTGCCCCGCCCTATGTCACGTGCAGCAGCTTGACTTGCCAAGCGGAAAAAAACTCACGCATGCGCGTCAACCTAACAGCTACAACAGCCACGAGACAGCATGGCAACTGCAGACGCAGGAGACCCATCGAAAGAAATTGAACCCCCTCCTCTTTCACTGAAGTCGCCGGTGTGGAAGTATTTTGGATTTCCAGTGAGTTATGTTGACAACGTTCGTGTTGTCGACAGAAAAAACACAGTTTGCAAGCTCTGCAATGTGCATATACCACATTATTCCACTGGCAGCACGACTAACATGGCTGGGCATCTCCGCAGGCACCACAAAAACATAGATGTATCTGTTAAACCGACAAGTGTAACACAAACTACTCTCCCGTCTTCATTTGGAATAAAACTTCCAAGCAACTCAACACGTGCAAAGGCAATTACAACGCGATAGGAGTATTTATAGCCGCGGACATGCGACCTTATTCAGTGATAGAAAACTCCGGTTTTCAGCATTTAATTAACGTGCTAGAACCGTGCTAGAAATGTTAATAAACATTTTATATTTGACAATGTAGTGTGTGGTACATTGTGAACAAAGGTCAGATGTTATTATATTGCATATACGTCTTAAAATGGCATAGCTTGTGCTTTAAAAAAATTTTTGTTAAAAATCGAGAATCGAATCGAATCGTGACTTTAGAATCGAAAATGTAATCGAATCGAGGATTTGGAGACTCGTGACACCCCTATTCGTTCAGTATAGGTAAGATTATGGCGCTGAAGATTTTTCTTTTTTTCTTTTCATGCTTCTATCGAGGTAAGGGGTTTGTTTATGAGTTAGAATTGTTTTGTTATATTATTTCTTTGATTTTGGCTTCACTAGCGTCCCCTCACTCTTGAATTTCTCTAATTTTGTTTGATACTTTGTTTATTTGCTACTTTATTATTATTATTGTAAATATTTCTTACTTTTGTAAATATTTGGGCATCCTGGTTTCACTTTCTTTCGTTGGCAGTTTTGTTGTTGAACCCATCACTTGTGAGAGTACCACACCATTTAAATGTTATTACTTTCATCCTAGACTAACATCAAAGAGGTTGTAACAATAGGAATTGCATTTTTGCTATACTGCTAATATGGGGTGCTGTGTGTAAAACTGCAAAATAAATAAAATAAAAAATTAAGGGGGTCTGAATACTTTCCATACCCACTGTATAGTTGAAGTCTAAATTATTCGCCCTCCTGTGAATAATTTGCTCTTTTCAATAAAAATACTCAGGAATTTTTCACAGTATTTCCTAAATATTTTTTCTTCTGGGAAAGTCTGATTGGTTTTATTTCAGCTAGAATAAAACAGTTTTAATTTTTAAAAAGCATTTTAAGGTCAATATCATTAGCCCCCTTAAAGGGAACATAGTTTACCTCTTTTTTATGATTTAATATTAATATTGGTTCTTCTGAGTGTGCCAGTTTAGGTTCAGTTTAAAACACAATTCAGATTTTTATTATAATGTGTTAAAAAGTGTCATGTTGGGGGCGTGTCCACAGCTCGCTGATTTAGGGGTGTGTTGCTTCACATTAGATTAGTTTCGGCTTCCCGCCAACGTAACAAGAGGGCGGGGCCATGAGCTCACCCCTCTGCGTTTGCTACAGTCTGACAGGCAGATGGAGGAGAGAGAGAATCATACATGTACGACTCTGAAACAGACCAAGCAGAAAGTACCAAATCATTTGTGTCTTTGTACAGTTTTACAGCCAACTGTGTGCTAGTTTCAAGTGCCGAGCTTGTACACAGAACTAATAACCACGCACACTGAATTAACTTTGACTGAGGCACGGGATGCGCCGCTCGAGCCGCGACACGGCACACCAGACACTCTCTGTGGTGCGGCAGATACATGAAGTGTCCTGAATCGTCGCGCCACGCATTTTTGAATTCTAAACATAGGTTTCTGCAGCGTCCGCGGCGCCCAGCCGTCGACTTGAGTGTACCCTGATAGAAACCGATGTTTAGATTCTAAAACGCATGCTAGTTAAGATCACAGGGAGCTTCTGGGATCGCGAGAAATGCAAACGGCTGAAGTATAAGGTAGACTCAATGAGAAGTACACATGTTTGCAAACCTACCTAAAGATACAACCAATAATTCGATTAGAGCGATAAGTGGAAACATTGATCTTGTGTTGAGCCCAATGAGCCTTGCATCTAAAAATAGAGCTAGGTGTTCCTTAGTGATATCGCTTACTCACGCTGAAAATGGCGGACGTGAATCAACAAACTGAGGATATGATGACGCGCCTGTCAATCAATATTGGTGGGCGGGGGGACCGCTCTCCTACGTAAAGTTGCGGTCAGTTTGAAACACCGCTCCAATTGGTCCACCGTTTTTATTGTTGTTAAATTGAAAAAAAAGCGCTGGGTGTGCTTATTCACCCCAATATGACATCTACACCATACATGCACATATGTCTGTCCAAACAGCTTGAAAAGTAGATTTTTTACCATAGGTGCCCTTTAAGCAATATTTGTATTCTCTCAACAGTATTCTCTAATATTTCTTCCATATGCACTGAGCTGCCATTCAGATTAATTTATAGCTCTACAAACGGTATTCTCTTCAGACGAACATTTGAGATAACACTTAAATGAAGCATAACGGAGTCTCCTCCGCTATAAAAGCGCAGCTTCTGAGCATGAACATCGTCCTCTGGGATGTTGTGTGTGAAATACACATCTTTCATGCCATCTGAGAAGAGAGAGCAGTTTTTCTACATGAGAAATGAATGAGTGTCTGGGGATTGCGCAGAATGGGTCGCAGATCTCTGGCTGTGTTTGTGTTGTCATGTCAGAGACGCTGATCTGCGGAGAAACTCTACGGCTTACGGCAGAGGAGACGCTAAATAAAGCTCAAGCCTTCAGCTCCTGCTCTTACGCAACTACTGTTTACAATCTCAGACACACACACGCACACATGCACCCGAGTCACGCTTCTGCCCTGCATGTTTGACATGATGATGCATCAGTTTAACAAGTCTCAATCATCAGTCGTGCTTTATTTCATTTACTCAGCTTCCTTCGGCTTAATCTCTGATTTGTCAGGTCGCCACAGCAGAATGAACCACCAACTATTCCAGCATATGTTTTACACAGCAGATGCCCTTCCAGCTGCAACCCAGTACTGGGAAACACCATACACTTTACACACAAAACACACACACTATGGCCAATTTAGTGCATCAAGTCACCTATAGCGAATGTGTTGGGACTGTGGGGGATTATTGGAAAGTGACTTTGGAGGTGTTTCTGTGTGGAGTTTGCATGTTCCTCTGCGTTCGCGTGGGTTTCCTCCGGGTGCTCCGGTTTCCCCCACAGTCCAAAGACATGTGGTACAGGTGATTGGGTAGGCTAAATGTCCGTAGTGTATGAGTGTGAATGAGTGTATATGGATTGTGTATGGAGGTTGCAGCTTGAAGGACATCCGCTGCGTAAAACATATGTGGATAAGTTGGCGGTTCATTCCGCTGTGGACCCCAGATTAATAAAGGACTAAGTGAAAAGAAAATAATGAATGAATGAAATAGTCTTTTTTGTTTATTTGGCTAGAATAAAAGAAATATTTAAAGCCATTTTAAGGTCAATATTATTAGCCCCCTTAAGCAATATGTTTTGGATTGTCTACAGAATAAACCACTGTTATAGGCTGTTTTCAATCACATGGTTCTGGTGACATGGAAAATTCAGATGGAGGGCAGGAAGTAAAAAACTAAAGGGGACAGAGGAAAGTCTGTGTTTTTGCAATTTATACCATATTTCAAAGGAGATATAAATAGAAAATAACCACATATGTTGGACATGATCCTTATATCATGAAGAGGGTCGAGTTTTCTACTCAACTAAAATATATTTGCCTGTCACTGAGGCGGTAGATACTGTAAGCTATATGAAAACACTAGTGTTTTAAGCATACTGTAGATAATTACTTGAATTAAAGTGTCGTGGTAATTATATTGTTGCTGTGGTACATTAACGTTAGTAATGAACAAATTGTCCAATAGGTATTAGTTTTCTATAATGAATGCACCACAGTTTAATGTTACAGGACTATTACAGATCAGTTTTAGGCATGGGCTGGTATAAGATTCTGACGGTATGATAACCTTGTATAAAGATATCAGTTTCGCGGTATCACAGTATTGTTATTACTGCTCTAAAATAAGCTCTTTTTAAATGTCTGGGTAAAAACTAAAACTTTTCCCTCTTTCTCAAAATAAAATATATTGTGTTCAAATATTTAACTATTTTGGAGCAGTAAACATGTCAGGCTATATCATTCAAATGAATCATTGAGTTCTGCTGTTTTTATCAAAAACACTGAGTTCTTACAATTTAAAATGGCATCTTTGATATCTTTCTATTGGAGATACAGTTATCCTAAAAAGTAAATAAAAACGTCGTACACATACCTTAGGAGCGGTATAGCAGAAAATTTTGGCGGTTTTAAAACCTTGACTTTTTCAAACCGCGGTATACCTTGAAAATCATCCCATGCCTAATCAGTTTACTATGCTACAGTATTAGCATAGACCAGGGATCTATGTGAGGATCTTGTTTGTTGACTTCAGCTCGGCGTTTAACACTATCATCCCAAAACTTCTCTGCCCAAATTAACTCAGCTCTCTGTGCCCACCTCTGTCTGTCAGTGGATCAACAGCTTCCTAACGGACAGGCAGCAGCTGGTGAAGCTGGGAAAATTCTCATCTAGCATCCGCACAATCAGCACTGGCGCCCCCCAGGGGTGTGTCCTCTCCCCACTGCTCTTCTCCCTGTACACGAAGACTGCACATCAAAAGACTCCTCTGTGAAGCTCTTGAAGTTTGCAGACGACACCACACTTATCGGCCTCATTCAGGACGGTGACGAGTCTGCTTACAGACAGGAGGTTAAGGAGTTGGCTGTCTGGTGCAGCCACAACAACCTGGAGCTCAACACGCTCAAAACAGTGGAGATGATAGTGGACTTCAGGAGAAACCCCCCTGCTCTCCCCCCACTGAGCATCATGGACAGCATTGTGGCTGCAGTGGAGTCATTCAGGTTCCTGGGCACCACCATCTCTCAGGACCTGAAGTGGGACACTCACATTGACTCCATTGTCAAAAAAGCTCAACAGAGGCTGTACTTTCTTCGTCAGCTGAGGAAGTTTAACCTCCCAAAGGAGCTGCTGAAACAGTTCTACACCTCATCATTGAATCAGTCATCTGCACATCAATAACTGTCTGGTTTAGCTCAGTTACTAAATACGATCCAAAGACTACGTCGAATAGTTCAGACTGCTGAGCGAATCACTGTACAACCCTTCCTACTCCCCAAGAACTGTACTTATCCAGAGCGAGCAGAAGGGCTGCCAAAATCACTCTGGACCCCTCACACCCAGCACACTGCCTCTTTGAACTTTTACCTTCTGGTCGACGCTACAGAGCACTGCGCACCAGAACAGCCCGACAGAAACAGTTTCTTTCCTCAGGCAATCCATCTCATGAACACTTGATGATAATAATTGTGGAACCAACATCACTACTTGCATACACTTTATACACATATACACTTATTTAACAACACACTTTACATGCCAATTTGCACATAACAGCTGCACATATAACGTTGTATATAGTAATAAACACGTACATACACTTGTCAATCTGTATTTTGCACTCACTACTTATTCTATTTTTTAAATATATTTTTATCTGTTCATTGTCCTGTCTCTGTAATGCTGTTGCACTGTAGAAGCTCTGTCACCAAAACAAATTCCCCGTATGTGTGAACATACCTGGCAATAAAGCTCTTTCTGATTCTGTTCTCTTTCTGATTCTGATTATGTGATGGTATCTATTACCAAAGAGTAACACCATACACTTTACTATGTGGTTCAAAAACATGTTTATTATAAATTACTATAGTTTTTCCCATGCAGATAACATCCAGACTTCACGAAATAACAGATGTGGATGTGGACGCATAGTCTACATTATTATTTATGTTTGTAAAGGGGAAAAGTGCTCCACAATAATAACCGTCTAGTTTTGCTCACAAGGTAGCATTTTTTTTTTGTTCCGTCGATGAACTGACCACCAACATGCGTTCACCACTGCTGCGCATACATAGACGTTACCTTTATGGTTGTTTATTCCACCAAAACGGATTATTGCAAAACAAGACGGAGATTTCATAGCAGCGATTACATGGCAGGGTTATTTATATTCTCCTGGAAGTTATTGGTGTATCTGATTTTATATAACATATTTAAACACATAGCTAGGCCTGTATATAATCTTTATTGGTGCTGTCAAATGAATTATCACGTTCAAACAAAGATTGTACACATGGATGTATTGAATAGATGTTTATTACATGCTGCCTTTTCTTTCATTTTCAGCTATATCTTCAATTTCCCCCTTATAAGCAAAACTTTTGGAACTCAATAAAAGCTCGTTTTTATCTCTATGAAAGGAATTTCTAATTTAAGCTGATTTAAACAATTATAAACACCATAAAACAGAAACATTTAAATGTTCTGATAGTGATTCCTGTGTAGAAGAACCACTTCCTGCCCTCCATCTGAATTTCTGCATCATCAACGGCATCATGTGAAAACAACCTATACAATGACTTACCATAATGATCAAACTTTACCCTAATTAACCTAGTTAAGTCTTTAAATGTCACTTTAAGCTGAGTACTAGTATCTTGAAGAATTTCTAGTCAAATATTATTACTGTCATCAAGGCAAAGATAAAATAAATCAGTTATTAGAGAGAGTATTAAAACTATTCTTTAGAAATGTGCTGAAAACAATCTTCTCTCCGTTAAACAGAAATTGGGAGGGCTTCCTTATACGCACATGAGGTTTTCTGCATGTGCTGATCCTGCATCCACACAGGTGTCCCACCTGTCCCACATCAATCATCATCATCTCCTGAAGAACTGGCACATCACAGCTTAGCCTTCGACCTCTTAAAACAAGCAATCTGACAAATTATATTGTCATTCAGGTCAGCGGCAATCTGGTCTTTGTTTTGGAAAACCATTTCATGCGTCACCATGTTAATCCAGCCTGCGCACAGCACTCATATTCAGCCTGAAAACACACAACACTAATAACACACCAGTAGGATTATCCAGCCAAAAATGACAATGCACTCATTGAAGGTGCAGTGTAATTGTGGCCACTAGAGGGAGTGTATTCACAACAAACAAAGGCATATGCTGCGTCCCAATTCGCATACTTCATTCATTCATTCATTTTCCTTCGGCTTAGTTCCTCTATTCATCAGGGTTGCCACAACGGAATGAATCGCCTACTTATCCAGCATGTACTGTGAAAACCCATACACACTCATTGACAACACACACACTCATACTACGGCCAATTTAGTTAATCAATTCCCCTATAGCGCATGTGTTTAGACTTGTAGGGGAAACCGGAGCACCTGGAGGAAACCCATGCCAACACGGGGATAATATGCAACACAGACCCAGCCGAGGCTCGAACCAGCGACCTTCTTGCTGTAGAAGACAGTGATAACCACTGAGCCACCATGTCGCCTCAATTTGGATACTCATTCATTCATTTTCTTTTCGGCTTCGTCCCTTTATTAATCAGGGGTCGCCACAGCAGAATGAACCGCCAACTAAATTTTAATTAAATTTAATTTTTTACATAATCTTTTACGCAACGGATGCCCTTCCAGCTGCAACCCATCACTGGGAAACACCAATACACTCAATTCACATACTATCAGTATAGTAATAGTATAGTAATAGTATTCAAAAAAAGAATTAGTGTGTTCCAAACCGCAGTATGCTGAAAAGAGTAAGCCAAAGGTTCTCGAATAGGGTGGACTGTCACTTTAAAAGCAGTTTTACAGCACTATATTCTTCAAATGCATGCCTATTGAATCGCTGTGAACAAGAGAAAGTTCACCCATTTACTCAACATTTACTCTCCCTCAAGTGGTTCTAAAGTTTTGACTTACTTTTTTCCTGTTGAACACAAAGAAGATATTTAGACGAATGTTAGAAACCTGTAACCATTGAATTCCACATTTGTTTTTCCTACTGTGAAAGTCAACGGTTACAGGTTTTCAGCCTTCTTCAAAATATCTTCTTTAGTGTTCAACAGAAGAAATAAACTCATAAGGATTTACCCTGTAAAAAAAATGCAGGGTTCCACACAATTTCTTCATGTTTTCCCAACACAAATCAATTAAGTTAAATCGTTTTTACAAATTTAAGTGGATTGAACGTAAAAAATTAGGTTGTTTTAAAAAAAAACTTAGAAATTGTGTTGTTTCAACTTATTTTAAAGAAGTAGTTTGAACAAGCAGCTAAAGTCCTTTTTTTATGTAGAAACATTAAAAGGAAAGTAAACACTAATTTTGGGGGGGGGTGAACAATTAAAGGGCAGTTCACCCCAAAAAAAAAAAAAAAACATGAAACCCTTAAGTGTTTCCAAGCCATCAATTGTTTCATTTATGGTTGAACAAACACAAATAAAATATATTTTGAAGAAAGCTAAAAACTGGTAACCATTGACTTCCATAATAGGAACAAAAAATTTATGGAAGTAAATGGTTACAGGTTTCCAGCTTTCCTCAAAGTATCTTCTACTATCTTAACTATCCCTTTAAAAGGACCGTTTACTAACATTTTGAATTCTGCCACTGACTTCCAGTAGAAAAAAAAAAAAACTAAGTAAGTCAACGGTTACAGGTTTTCAACTTTCCTAAAACGATCATCTACTATCTAAACTATCATTTAAAAGGATAGTTCACCCCCAAAAAGTAAAATATTTGTCAATATTTACTCTCCCTTTACTTGCTACAAAGCTTTATGAGTTTAGTCTTCAGTTAAACACAAATAAGACAAGATGAAAACCAGTAACCATTGACTTCCAGTAGGAAAACAATTACCCTGGAGGTAAATAGTAACAGGTTTCCAGCTTTCCCAAAGTATCTTCTACAATCTAAACCATCATTTACAGGGATAGTTCACCCAAAAATGAAAATTCTGTCATCATTTACTCTGCCTTTGTTAAACCTTTATGAGCTTATTCTTCTGAAACACTAAAGAAAACAAGATGAAAACCTGCAACCATCAACTTCCAAACAATTACCATGGAAGTCAATGGTTACAGGTTTTCAGCGCTAAAATCTGCTGGACATGGACCTCCAGGGCCGAGTTTGGACAACCCCGATCTAAACTATCACTTTAAAGGAAGGTTCCGGTAAAATCTGTAATCACTGACTTTCATTAAATGAAATTAAATACTATGAAAGTCAATGGTTACAGGTTTCCAGCTTTCCTCAAAGTGTCTTCTATTATCTAAATTAACCCTTTAGAGGGACAGTTCAACCAAAAAATGAAAACTCGCATGATTTACTCTCCCTTTATGGTTTATTCTTCTGTTAAACACTAAAGAAGATATGCTGAAAACCGGTAACTTCCAGTCGTAAAAAACTGTTATCATGGCAGTAAATGGTTACAGGTTTCCAGCTTTCCCCAAAGTATCTTACTATCTAAACTATAATTTAAAGGGACAGTTCACCCAAAAATTAAGATTCTGCAATCATTTACTCTCCCTTAATGAGCTTATCTTCTGTTAAACACTAAAAAAACAAGATGAAAACCTGCAACCATCAACTTCCAGTAGGAAAAACAATTACCATGAAAGTCAATGGTTACAGGTTTCCAGCGCTAAAATCTGCTGGACACTGGACCTCCAGGGCCGAATTTGGACAACCCAGATCTAAACTATCACTTTAAAGGGACAGTTCACCCAAAAAAATGAAAACTCGACCATGATTTACTCTCCCTTTAAGAGCTTATTTCTTCTGTTAAACACTAAAGAAGATATGCTGAAAACCGGTAATCACTGACTTTCATTAAATGAAATTAAATACTATGAAAGTCAATGGTTACAGGTTTCCAGCTTTCTCAAGTGTCTTCTATTATCTAAATTAACCCTTTAAAGGGACAGTTCACCCAAAAATAAAGATTCTGCAATCATTTACTCTCCTTTATGAGTTTATTCTTCTGTTTAAACACTAAAGAAGATCTATGTGTGTTGGATCTATCCAGTCGGAAAACTGTTATCATGGCAGTAAATGGTTACAGGTTTCCAGCTTTCCCCATAGTATCTTCTACTATCTAAACTATAATTTAAAGGGACAGTTCACCCAAAATAAAGATTCTGCCATCATTTACTCTCCCTTTATGAGCTTTATTCTTCTGTAAACACTGAAGAAAAACAAGATGAAAACCTGTAAACCATCAACTTCCAGTAGGAAAAACAATTACATGAAAGTCAATGGTTACAGGTTTCCAGCGCTAAAATCTGCTGGACACTGGACCTCCAGGGCTGAGTTGGACAACCCCGATCTAAACTATCATTTAAAGGGAATGTTCACTCAAAAAATGAAAACTCGACCATGATTTACTCTCTCTTTATGAGCTTATTCTTCTGTTAAACACTAAAGAAGATATGCTGAAAACCGGTAACTTCCAGTCGGAAAAACTGTTATCATGGCAGTAAACGGTTACAGGTTTCCAGCTTTCCCCAAAGTATCTTCTACTATCTAACTATAATTTAAAGGGACAGTTCACCCAAAAACAAAGATTCTGCCATCATTTACTCTCCCTTTATGAGCTTATTCTTCTGTTAAACACTAAAGAAAACAAGATGAAAACCTGTAACCATCAACTTCCAGTAGGAAAACAATTACCATGGAAGTCAATGATTACAGGTTTCCAGCATTCCTCAAGTATCTTCTACTATCTAAACTATACTTTAAAGGGACAGTTCACCCAAAAAATGAAGATTCTGCCATCATTTACTCTCCCTTTACTTGTTACAAACCTTTTACGAGTTTAATCTTCTGTTAAACACTAAAGAAGATAGAATGAAACCCAGTAGCCATGACTTTCAGTAGGAAAGAAAAACAATTACCATGGAAGTCAATAGTTAAGGTTTCCAGCTTTTCCTCAAAGTGTCTTCTATTGTCTAAATTTAAAGGGACAGTTCACCCAAAAAAGTGAAACTCAACCATGATTTACTCTCTCTTTAAGAGCTTATTCTTCTGTTAAACACTAAAGACGATAAGCTGAAAATTGGTAACACTGATTTCATAGTATGAAATCAAATACTATGAAGTCAATGGTTACAGGTTTCCATCATTCTTCAAATGATCCTCTTTGACGTTCGTCACAAAAAAAAAAACTTCATTTCTTCATTTCTGGGTGAACTGTCCCTTTAAGAGAGAGAAGTCATAAATCAACATACCTTTGATATCCCTGTGGTCTCATAGAAATGCTGGATGAGTCTGTGTGTGAAGTCAGTGTGTGTTTGTCATGCTGTGTTCCCGCAGTGAAGATGAAGCTGTAATAATCAGCTATCTGCTCCACGTTCTGTGATCTCCACAGCTGGAAGAGTGTGTGTGTCTCCATTAGACTCAGCCGTTAGTTGCGTAATGCCTTATGTAAAAGCAGAGCTCAAGACGGCAAACACACTCCGTATTCAGTTGCTAAAATCTATGCTTTTTAGTATTACTATGCATTTTTCCAGATCAGATTAGAAACACTATACACTACCTGACAAAAGTCTTGCTGCCTACCAAGTTTAGGAACAGCAAATAATAATCTGACTTCTAGTTGTCTTTGGTATCAGAAGTGGCTCATATGAAAGGCAAAGGCCTCTAGATGACGCTTATTTGACCAAAATATAATATGATCAGGCCTTGTTATTAATGTTTGATAGGACAGTAAGGTCTGACTCTGCTTAGACAAAGTCTCCTCACTGAACCTTCAATAATGTCCAGAATAGAATATGTGCTCATGCTGCAGTGGAAACAGAATGATATTGTGTCTGACTCCATCATGAGCTTGGAGGACTGCATCCATACATCTCTGCAATGACTCAAATCACTGATTAATAAAGTCATCTGGAATGGCAAAGAAGTGTTCTTGCAGGACTCCCAGAGTTCATCAAGAGTCTTTGGTTCATCTTCAATGCCTCCTCCTCATCTTACCCCAGACATGCTCAATAATGTTCATGTCTGGTGACGGGCTGGCCAATCCTGGAGCACCTTGACCTTCTTTGCTTTCAGGAACTTTGATGTGGAGGCTGAAGTATGAGAAGGAGCGCTATCCTGCTGGAGAATTTGCCCTCTCTGTGGTTTGTAATGTAATGGGCAGCACAAATGTCTTGATACCTCAGGCTGTTGATGTTGATCATCCACTCTGCAGATCTCTCACATGCCCCCATACTGAATGTCACCCCAAACCATGATTTTTCCTTTACCAAACTTGACTGATTTCTATGCTGGTTCCAGTAGGACTTCTGCAGTATTGGTGATGATTGGGATGCAGTTAATCAGATGATTCATAGGAAAAATCCACCTTCTGCCACTTTTCCAAATGATCAACTAGAAGTCAAGTTATTATTTGTAGCTATTACAAACTGGGATCCACGACAAGACCTTGTCAGACAGTGTACTTCTCTAGGTTTGTGTTATAAGTGTTTCCTAAAGATCGCTGTTTCTAAAGATCAGAGCTGCAGGTACGAACACGTCTGCTCTTCTGAAGAATGCTCTCATATCAAACCACATTCTTTAAAGGCACCTGTTACAAAACAAAAACCACTCTTATAAATGCTTTAAACACAGTTGTGTGGCTAATGTGAATAAAATCGAGCAGAGAAAATGACACAGCAGATTTTTTCTGTGTCTCAGATTAGAGGAATGGCAGAGGATCCCCAAATCCAGGTGTGAAAAGCCTGTTGCATGTACAGAAAGCTGAAGATGAAGATTTCTCAAGATGAACTGATCTGAGAGCAGATTTACTGTGGGTGTTCTGCTGAATTTGACCCAGCAAACACACATGAAAACACACTGACAGCAGCATAGCGAGTGTGTGCATGAGTGAGTGTTTGTGCGACGCTATGAGAGATCAGATGTCAGCTCTTCTCACTGTAAACAGACACTACACAAACACACGACAGATCACGGTCTCATATAAAACACAGAGCGGGACTGCCTTTCTTATTGTGAGACGCATGGACAGATAATGATTTATTCATTATTTACTATTTTTAAAGAAAACAAAAGCAGAGAGATTAGAGAGAAAGAAAGAATATAAAAAATTAATGCTAAACTATTTAATTTATATAAAAATATTAAAAATAATTTAACAGCAATCATATTTTTATTATATAAATATGTATAACTATGTATATATACACAGAGTTGAAGAATTATTAGCCTCCTTTAATTATTTTTTCTTTTTTAAATATTTCCCAGATGATGTTTAACAGAGCAAGGAAACGTTCACAGTATGTCTGATAATATTTTTTCTTCTGGAGAAAGTCTTATTTGTTTTATTTCGGCTAAAATTAAAGCAGTTTTTAATTTTTTGAAAAAAATTATTAGCCTCTTTAAGCTATATATTTTTTCGATAGTCTACAGAACAAACCATCGTTAAACAATAACTTGCCTAATTACCCTAACCTGCCTAATTAACCTAGTTAAGCCTTTAAATGTCACTTTAAGCTGAATACTAGTATCTTGAAGAATTTCTAGTCAGATATTATTTACTGTCATCAAGGCAAAGATTAAATAAATCAGTTATTATAGATGAGTTATTAAAACTATTATGATCAGAAATGTGTTGAACAAATCTCTCCGTTAAACAGAAATTGGGGAAAAAAATAAAAAGGGGGGCTAATAATTCTGACTTTAACTCTATATATGTATGTATGTATGTATATGTATGCGTGTATTCTGTGAATTAAACTGCACAACCCAAAAGAAATAATGCTAATCAAAAGGCTAAAAGATGTCTCTCTATAGAACAAAAATGACTGACTTTACATTACTTGACATTTTTGCATTTATGAGGAAAAAGTGTCATTATGGATGTGACATCTCTTCGTTATGGATGTGACTGATGTGAAATTGCCACTTGTGTGACTTTTGTAAATCAAATATAATTGTTTGAGAACACTGACAGAGATATTTTTGAGTATTTCTAAAGTACTTTAAAATACAAGCCAACACAAAAAATGTAGAAACAATTTCCATATTTTGGTGAAAACCTAATTTTGGAATTGCTCATTTATTTATTTATATTATATATAGATATATATATATATATATAATATATATATATATATATATATATATATATATATATATATATATATATATATATATATATATATATACATACATAAATATATATATATATATATATATATACTATTATATATATATATATATATATATACATACATATATATATATATATATATATATAATATATATATATATATATATAACAAAAATCTCCCTCTCTCTCATTTATTTCATCAAAAATACAGTACAAATAATAAAATTGTGAAATGTTATAGAAAAAATTCAGAAGTAGATTATAATTTAACTTTATCTTTTATTCCAGTGATTTTAATGATGAATTTTCAGCTTCATTACTTCACTCTTCAGAGTCCTTCAGAAATCACTCTAATATTAACTATTATTATTTATATTAATATTATTATTATTATGGTAATAGTAATAAAAGCAATGATGACTGAAGTAACAATTTCATTTAAAACTACATTCAATAAGTAATAAATAACTACTTAATAAATAATTATTTAACGAGGGCAGAACAGTGGCACAATGGGTAGCGCTCTTGCCTCACAGCAAGAAGGTTGCTGCTTCGAGCCTTTGCTGTGTGCTCCTGTTTCCCCCACAGTCCAAACACATGCACTATAGGTGAATTGGGTAACCTAATTTGTCCGTAGTGTATATGTGTGAATGGAAGTGTATGGGTGTTTCCCAGTGATGGGTTGCAGCTGGAAGGGCATCTGCTGCGTAAAACATAAGCTGGATAAGTTGGCGGTTCCTTCTGCTGTGGAGACCCCAGATTAATAAAGGGATTAAGCCTAAAAGAAAATAAATTAATGAATGAATAAGTATTAATATTTTTTTACATTTAATAAACTCCGCCTTGATGAACAGAATAATTTCTGTAAAAAAAAAAAAAACTGACCCCACAAACTTTGAGTTATCTAGTTATCTTGATTAGCATAAAATCAAACAGACAGTAATAATAAGCAAACGTATTTTATAATTACATTTTTGTTGAAACCAGAGTAACTCATTAAAATAAGTTTGTTATTAAAAAAACATTTGTCATGACTGTCATTTTTACAGTGTGTGTACATACAGCATATAATTGATTATGATTTATTGTTATTGTTGCTTAATGTTTTATTTTTAAAAAGTAAATAATATTGTATAAATACTTGCAAATTAACACAAAATCATTAATATATCTAAAAAATAAATGCATAAAATAAATGCATAAAATAAATGCATGCAATCATTAAATATATATATTTTTTATTTTAAAAAGCTGAAGCACAACAAAATTACAACAATTTGACCCTTTTTTAAAATCATATTTAAATATTAATAAACAAGTTTAATTAGAATTTAATTATGAGTCTGAAATGTAGAGAAACACTTTAAATGACAAAATAGCAAAACAAATTATAAAAGATAATTACAGAAAATATAAAATGAACAGAAAAGGTTCAAACTTTAATAAGAATGTTAGCAAAACTGAACATATTTTTATCAGACGGTTATAATAACTAAATGTTTTTCTTAACAAAAATCACCCGAGCTCCACTACACTTGACAGCTTTATCATTCATTCATTTTCTTTTCGGCTTAGTCCCTTCATCAATCCGGGGTCGCCACAGCGGAATGAACCGCCAACTTATCCAGCACATTTTTACACAGCGGATGTCCTTCCAGCCACAACCCATCCCTGGGAAACATTCACAAACACTCATTCACACTTATACACTACGGACAATTTAGCCTACCCAATTCACCTGTACCGCATGTCTTTGGACTGTGGGGGAAACCGGAGCACCCGAAGGAAACCCACACGAACGCGGGGAGAACATGCAAACTCCACACAGAAACGCCAACTGACCCAGCCGAAGCTCGAACCAGCGACCTTCTTGCTGTGAGGCGGCAGCACTACCTACTGCGCCACTGTGTCGCCTTGATAGCTTTATACCACACCTTTTTTACTTTATGACTACATTGTATAAACCAGGGGTCACCAAACTTGTTCCTGGAGGGCCGGTGTCCTGCAGATTTTAGCTCCAACCCTAATCAAACACACATGAACAAGCTAATCAAGGTCTTACTAGGTATACTTGAAACACCCAGGCAGCTGTGTTGAGGCAAGTTGGAGCTAAACCCTGCAGGGACACCGGCCCTCCTGGACTGAGATTGGTGACCCCTGGTATAAACTATCCATAAATTAACAGTTTTACATCTTTTGTTATGCTTTTACCACATATATTTCTGCTTTTGGATTGCATTATGGGATCTTGATTTTTCCTCCAACAACATTTGATGTTAAAAAGTTTAAAAAAGTTAATTTTATTGACATATGTAATAGTTTACAGTGCTATATTGTCCGCGTTGGTGTTGTATGTTACGCTACAAACACCCTGTAATAAACTGCAGCACATCTGTTATTTTACAGACTTATTTCTTTATATATTATCTCTTATACATTATAATATTTCAAACGATTAAAATGTCAATAAGTCACTTCGTTAAACTGTAGAGTTGAATTTACAACATCAGAAGTTGACAGAGCAGAGATCAACATCCCATAATTCACAACCATAAATGAACAGAAGACACTTCACAAAATACAGAAACTGTTCATCAACTGATCATTTTACAGGTAATCTACTTCCAGCAAATCATTAGAAACATTCAAGACACTGCTTCTGCTTCATTAAGCCTTATTATTAAGTGAATATTAAGCTGTAAACCTGCTGTCGTGTTAATAATACAGTAAGTCAGGAGTTCAGCAGCGGATGTGGCCAACGGGAACGCTGAGTGTGGCTAAAAAACAGGAATATCAGCCTACGGGACCTGAAGGAGACCCCCTGTGTGCGCATTCTCTACAGGATGCAGTACAGTACAGCTGTCAACACAAGACTAACACACCATCTGAAGGATATTCACACAACACAACACACACACACACACTCAAACCATCTGTGCAAGATATTATGTTCATATTTCATTGCAATGAATCTTGGAGCAAATCAATATCTTTACTTTATTAAACACAACTATTTTTACAAAAAAATAAACAGGGTAATGAGTGTAAAAATACTTATACTATTAATATACATATACATTAATATATATATATATATATATATATATATATATATATATATATATATATATATATATATATATATATATATATATATATATATATATATATATATATATATATATATATATATATATATATACATATATATAGATAGATAGATAGATGTGTGTATATATATATAAAGATGTGTGTGTGCTGTGTGTGTGTATATATAGATGTGTGTGTGTGTGTGTATATATATATAGATGTGTTGTGTGTGTGTGTGTGTGTGTGTATATATATATATATAGATGTGTGTGTGTGTGTATATATATAGTACATAGTAATCTGCTAGTGTTCGCTTTGCTTTGGATTTTTTTCAAGGTTAATTATTGTGATAACCCTGATTTCAAGAGATAAATACTGGGAAATCTCTGTAGACTGATGGCGTTTCATGCCGTTCAGCCTTATAATCTTAAAATGTCAGCAAAATCAGCTGCTTTGTCTTCACTTTAGACATTACGCTAAAGAATCATTCCAACACTACCTCTAAAGTGACGTTGGTGAATGAGCAGCGGTTTCTGCTGTTCTGACATCAGTTGCAGATGGGAATGAATGGCGGAAGAAAGTAGTTCCTCATACAAAAGGGTTTTTGAGACTCTCCATGTTTGATTTTCTTTTTTGTACACACGATTATGCCGTTGATCTGTCATAAACGCAATATCACACTTGTAGCAGTGCGATGTATCCTCACTGGTGGGACACTAAGGCACCCGGCCTGCGACCCCCCACCAGTGCCGATGCTTGCACATGTGTATATAAATACACTTACACAATATATACACTATACATATATAGATACACAGATAGCTATATAGAACGATAGATAGAACGATAGATAGACGGGTGGATGGATGGATGGATGGATGGATGGATGGATGGATGGATGGATGGATGGATGGATGGATGGATGGATGGATGGATGGATGGATGGATGGATGGATGGATGGATAAAATCTTAAAATACAAATTAAACAAATGAAATAGGATAAATTACTGTTGCTGCTAATTTCATGATATGAATAAAATGACATTTAAATCTGTATTATTTTGTTTACATCACTTATTTAAAACAATAAAAGGTATTTAAATTGCAGTGTATTTGGTGTTATATCCTCAGTGTTTATCTTTTTTTTTACTTAAGTATAAGTTGATAGAAATAACAAGATAACAAGTTTAAATTTGGTTTAAATAACAAGAATGTAGCTAAAAAGATAGACAGACAGACGGACGGAGATAGATAGATAGATAGATAGATAGATAGATAGATAGATAGATAGATAGATAGATAGATAGATAGATAGATAGATAGATAGATAGATAGATAGATTGAAACAGTTTGAAAAAGGATAGATAGATAGATAGATAAGATAGATAGATGGATGGATGGATGGAAAAACAGTTTGAAAAAGGATAGATAGATAGATAGATAGATAGATAGATAGATAGATAGATAGATAGATAGATAGATAGATAGAATAGATAGATAGATAGATAGATAGATAGATAGATAGATAGATTGAAACAGTTTGAAAAAGGATAGATAGATAGATAAGATAGATAGATGGATGGATGGATGGATTAAAACAGTTTGAAAAAGGATAGATAGATAGATAGATAGATAGATAGATAGATAGATAGATAGATAGATAGATAGATAGATAGATAGATAGATAGATAGATAGATAGATAGATAGATAGATAGATAGATAATTGATTGAAACAGTTTGAAAAAGGATAGATAGATAGATAGATAGATAGATAGATAGATAGATAGATAGATAGATAGATAGATAGCTAGATAGATAGATAGATAGATAGATAGATAGATAGTATGATAGATAGATAGATAAATTGAAACAGTTTGAAAAAGGATAGATAGATAGATAGATAGATAGATAGATAGATGGAAGGATGGATGGATGGATTAAAACAGTTTGAAAAAGGATAGATAGATAGATAGATAGATAGATAGATAGATAGATAGATAGATAGATAGATAGATAGATAGATAGATAGATAGATAGATAGATAGATAGATGATAGATAGATAGATAGATAGATAGATAGATAAATGGATGAATAGTGTATATTGATATATTTCAAACATTACATTTTAAAGCTGCTGCCCCATAGTTCAGTGAACATTATACAGTAATTTCATTTGAATATCGTAAGGCACTGACTGCCACACACCAAAGCAAAATTCCTACCTCACCCATCTAACCATGGCATATTCCTACAGCAAAGCAAATGATATAAAAATAAACTGCCAATAAAAAAAATCAAGCCATACCTTAGTTAAATCAAACGTACTACAGCAGTGTTGATAACATGATTCACATTTTCAGGAGATTCCATGATGGTTACATCATAAAACACCACATCATACCGTTTTAAATTGTATATTTGTCATCCAGAAATGCAGATAAATGAATACCTGCACTGTCAGGTACTTCAACGATCAGTAAACGTCACATAAATACCATAGTAAATTGTAAATTTGCATCCTGCAATACAGATAACTAAATGCTACACTGTCTGGTATTTGGAAGAGGACAACATCATAAAACACCACATAAATACCATGGTAAACAATATAGGTCATTCAGAAATGCAGATAAATGAATACCTGCACACTGCCAGGTACTACAACAACAACTACACCAAAAACACACCACATTAATACCATGGTAAACTGTCAGGTACATCTACAGTGGCAACTTCAAAAACAACACGTAAATACCATAGTAAACAGTATATTTGTCATCCAGAAATGCAGATAAATTAATAGGCTACCTGGCAATGTCAGGTACTTCCACGATGACTCAAAAACACCACATAAATACCATGGTAAACAATATAGGTCATCCAGAAATGCAGATAAATGAATACCTGGACACTGTCAGGTACTTCAACAACAACTACACCAAAAACACACCACATTAATACCATGGTAAACTGTCAGGTACATCTACAATGGCAACTTCAAAAACAACACGTAAATACCATAGTAAACAGTATATTTGTCATCTAGAAATGCAGATAAATTAATAGGCTACCTGCAATGTCAGGTACTTCCACGATGACTCAAAAAAACACCACATATATACCAAGGTAAATGACAAATTTTACCATTTGAATACCTGCACTGTCAGGTACTTCCACAATCATAAAACACCACATAAATACCATGGTAAATTGTATATTTGGCATTAAGAAATACAGATAAAAGAATACCTGCACACTGTCAGGTACTTCCACGATGACTACATCAATAAACACCACATAAATACCATGGTAAATTGTATATTTGGCATTAAGAAATGCAGATAAATGAATACCTGCACTGTCAGGTACTTGAAGGTGACTACATAATAAAAGCACCACATAAATACCATGGTAAATTGTATATTTGACATCCAAAAACACCACATAAATACCATGGTACACAATATTTTTGTAATCCAAAAAAACAGATAATTGAATACCTGCACACTGCCAGGTACTTCAACAACAACTACACCAAAAAACACCACATAAATACCATGGTAAACGGTATATTTGTCATTATGCAGATAAAAGAATAGGCTACCTGCACTGTCAGGTACTTCTACAATGACAACTCCAAAAGCATCACATAAATACCATAGTAAACAGTTCAGTGATCAATTTTACCATTTGAATTTCTGTAGTCAGTACTTCTACAATCATGAAACACCACATAAATATAATATAAATTGTATATGTGTCATCCAGAAACGCAGTAAAAATTAATGCCTGCACACTGTTAGGTACATCCACAATGACAACTTTCAAAAACACCATATAAATACCATGGTACATTGTATATTTGTCATCCATAAACAGCCCATAAATACCCCATAAAGTAAATGGTAAATTTTCCTATTTGAATACCTGCTCTGTCAGGTACTTCCACGATCACATAACTCCACATAAATACCATGGTAAATTGTATATTCGTCATCCAGGAATGCAGATAAATAAATACCTGCACAGTCAGGTACTTCACACACCAAGGTAAATGACAAATTTTACCATTTGAATACCTGCACTGTCAGGTACTTTGACAATCATAAAACACCAAATAAATACCATGGTAAACTGTATATTTACCATTAAGAAATGCAGATAAATGAATACGTGCACACTGTCAGGTACTTCCACGATGACTACATCAATAAACACCACATAAATACCATGGTAAATTGTATATCTGTCATTAGGAAATGCAGATAAATGAATACCTGCACACTGTCAGGTACTTCCCCGATGACTACATCAATAAACACCACATACATATCATGGTAAATTGTATATCTGGCATTAAGAAATGCAGATAAATGAATATCTGCACTGTCAGGTACTTGAAGGTGACTACATCAATAAACACCACATAAATATCATGGTAAATTGTATATTTGACATCCAAAAACACCACATAATACCATGGTACACAATATTTTGTCATCCAAAAAATCCGATAAATGAATACCTGCACACTGCCAGGTACTTCAACAACAACTACATCATAAATCACCACATAAATACCATGGTAAATGGTATATTTGTCATTATGCAGATAAAAGAATAGGCTACCTGCACTGTCAGGTACTTCTACAATGACAACTTCAAAACATCACATAAATACCATAGTAAACAGTTCAGTGATCAATTTTACCATTGAATACCTGCAGTCAGTACTTCTACAAATATAATATAAATTGTATATGTGTCATCCAGAAACGCAGTAAAAATTAATACCTGCACACTGTCAGGTACATCCACAATGACAACTTCAAAAACGCCATATAAATACCATGGTACATTGTATATTTGTCATCCATAAACAGCCCATAAAGTAAATGGTAAATCTTCCCATTTGAATACCTGCACTGTCAGGTACTTCCACGATCACATAACTCCACAGAAATACCATGGTAAATTGTGTATTTGTCATCCAGAAATGCAGATAAAGGAATATCTGTATACTGTCATGATGGTGCCACTATGACAACATCAAAAACAACCACATAAATACCGTGGTAAACGGTAATATTTGTCATCCAGAAATGCAGATAAATGAATACCTACACTGTCAGGTAATTCCACAACGACAACATAAAAACACCATACATACTAAATATAAACACCATAAATACCCATGGTAAATTTGTCATCCAGAAAAGCAGATAGGCTAACGTTAATGAAGTGTGCGACCTTTCCTTGACACTGCAGCTCCACATACCGATCTCCGCAGGCTCCATCCCGCAGCCGAGCACCGCGTCCGCGTCCTCCGCCAGCGAGGAACATCCACCGGCCGCGGCGGCCTCCATCACCGCCGGTTTCCCGCGGGGCGTCGAGCGTCAAAACCGGGCGAGAAACGGAGACACGGGAAAACGGCCGTCCGCTGCCGCACCGCGGTCTATCATGAGGAGAAGATTCGCACGCGCGCGCCGCCGCTGCTACGTCAGAAGTGACGTCACCGGCCGCGCGCTCTGCGACACCAACAATAATATTTCACTGTCAACATTCAGAGAAGTTTTGGGATGACTTATCTTTATAAGCCCAAGAAAAAGCAAGGTTTAGGTGTGATTTGACATCCAAATATGAAACAATTTATTTAGATTTAAATTATCTGTGGGATTTATAATGAATCTTTTGATTTTATTTGTTAAATATTCATAAATGTAGATGGAATAATTCTGAAACTTATTTAGATGTTTCATTATAGATTTTCCATTATATATAGACACACTCCAGCGTATAACAGCTAGAAACGTCAAGATACATATACATTAGTTACAATAGATACAAGATACATTATAGTTGCAAAGGAGTTGAAGTTAATTGAATAGTAAACTTACTGTCTATTAGGGTAGGTTAAATAATGCCTTACAGATACTAAAATTAAATGTTAAATTAAAGGTAAGTGTTTTTATTTATTCTCGAATATGTAAATAGTTTTAGCTCATTTATTTCCTTTTTATATTTTAGTTGTTTGCATTATTTAGATGTCTTGTTAAAATAGTATATTTGCTGTTGTTTAAAATAAAAAACAATAATATTTCTGATAGCCCTGTGTTTAATTGTTTCTCTCCCTTTTTTCTTATGTTGTAAGTCCAAAAGAAATCAGGTTTTAGATGTAGATTTGACCTCCAAAGATGAAACTATTTATTTAGACTCAAATTATCTGTGGGATTTATAATGAATCTTTTGATTTAATTTGTTAAATATTCATGAGTGTAGATGGATTAATTCAGAACCTTATTTAGATGTTTTCATTATAGATTTTCATTATATATAGACACACTCCAGCGTATAACAGCTAGAAATGTCAAGATACATTACAGTTGTAAAGGAGTTGAAGTTAAGTGACTAGTAAACTTGCTGTCTATTGGGGTAGGTTGAATAATGCCTTACAGATACTGACAGTGTAAAGGTTTCTATATTGAGGTGAAGTGTTTTTATTTATTCTGGAATCTGTCAATTGTTTTTTTAGCTTATTTGTTTTCTTTTTGTTTTTAGCTATGTTTATATTATTTGGATGTCTTGTTAAAATTGTATATTTGTTGTTGTCTAAAAAATTAATAACAAAAAGCAGTATTATTATAAATTAATATATAAATATATAAATTATATATATATAATATATAAATGATAAATTATTATAATAAAAAGCATAATATTTCTAATAGCCCTGTGTTTAATTGTTTCTCTTTTTTGTTCTTATTTTTTTATTTTTCATTGTTAAAAATAAAGATTTTGCCTATTTGTTATTGTATGTACGTGCTTATATTGTAACACTGCAATGTTGGGCTTAATCAAAAACACAAAAAAAAACCCACAATATTTCTGTTCTTTAATTCATTTTCCTTCAGCTTAGTCCCTTTATTCATCAGGGGCACCACAGTGGAATGAACCGCCAACTATTCCAGCATGTTTTACACAGCAAATGCTCTTCCAGCGGCAACCCAGTACTAAAACACCTATACACTCTCTCATTTACACACACACTCATGCACTACGGCCAATTTAGTTCATCAATTCCCTTATAGCGCATGTGTTTGGACTGTGAAGGAAACCAGAGCACCCGGAGAAAACCCACGCCAACACGGAGAGAACATGCAAACTCCACACAAAAACGCCAACTGACCCAGCCGGGACTCAAACCAGCAATCTTCTTGCAGTGAGGCCACAGTGCTAACCACTGAGCCACCGTGCTGTCCTGTTTTAAATCCATAAATGTAAATTTACCAACACTAAACCATCATTTTTCCTGTTTTTTCTCTTTCTTAATCTCTCTTTGTACCTTTTTTCCATTGACAATGTACACTGACCGGCCACTTTATTAGGTACACCTTACTAGTACCGGGTTGGACCGTCTTTAGCCTTCAGAACTGCCTTAATCCTTCAAGGCGTAGATTCAACAAGGTACTGGAAATATTCCTCAGAGATTTTGCTCCATATTGACATGATAGCATCACACAGTTGCTGCAGATTTGTCGGCTGCACATCCATGATGTGAATCTCCCGTTCCACCACATCCCAAAAATGCTTTATTGGATTGAGCTCTGGTGACTGTGGAGGCCATTTGAGTACAGTGAACTCATTGTCATGTTCAAGAAACCAGTCTGGGATGATTCACGCTTTATGACATGGTGCGTTATCCTGCTGGAAGTAGCCATCAGAAGATGGAGACACTGTGGTCATAAAGGGATGGACATGGTCAGCAACAATACTCAGGTAGGCTGTGGCGCTGACACGATGCTCAATGGTACTAATCGCCCCAAAGTGTGCCAAGAGAATATCCCCCACACCATTACACCATCACCACCAGCAGGATGGATCCATGCTTTCATGTTGTTGACGCCAAGTTTTGACACGACCATCCGAATGTGGCAGCAGAACTGGAGTCTCATCAGACCAGGCAACGTTTCTCCAATCTTCTATTGTCCAGTTTTGGTGAGCCTGTGTGAATTGTAGCCTCAGTTTCCTGTTCTTAGCTGACAGGAGCGGCACCCGGTGTGGTCTTCTGCTGCTGTAGCCCATCTGCCTCAAGGTTCACATCACAGAATATATTTGTGTTGCAAAAAGATGGTATTTTCCAGCTCAAATCTCTATTTAAATGATTCCAATAAGGGATTATGTTCATGTCTTTCTCTTACTCTCTTTGTGCCTTTTTCTCTTGACAATGTAAGAAATATTTAGTGTACTGTATACAAATATTGTTTACATTCTGGGCGTCACGGTGACGCAGTGGGTAGCACGATTGCCTCACAGCAAGAAGGTTCCTGGTTCAAGCCTCGGCTGGGTCAGTTGTCATTTCTGTTTTTGCATCTTCTCCCAGTGTGTGCGTGGGTTTCCTCCAGGTGCTCTGGTTTCCCCCAAAAGTCCGAAGACATGTATTATAGGTGAATTGGGTGATGTAAAAATTGTCCGTAGTGTATGAGTGTGAATGAGTGTGTATGGATGTTTCGCAGTGATGGGTTGCAGCTGGAAGGGCATCTGCTTGCGTAAAACATATACTAGATAAGTTGGTGGTTCATTCCGCTGTGGCAACCCCAGATTAATAAAGGGACTAAGCCAGAAAAGAAAATGAATAAATGAATGTCTGTTTTCTATGTGCACTAATATAAAATGGATAAATGATTTAACACAAGCATTACTTTTGTTTCTGACCTCTTCCATTCTAATGGGGATCTGTTGACTGAGGAATGTTTTATAAATAACAATCGATTCGCTGTCCTGTTTAAGGAATGTAAGTCAATTTATAAAGGCTGTCTCTAATGGATTGCTGTCTGATGAAAGCTGCTTTTAGTTATGAGGCAGGTTCCAAACAGTTGCCACAGTTATTCCTATAGGCGGTAAACCAATTTTAATTAAAGAATGCAACAATAAGTTCATATGTCAAGAGTTTCAGACACAAAATTTAAATGATGCATTCCTAATAAAATAAAGAGCTGCACTTTGTAGACATACAGCACGCAGGGTCTTTAATCAGTTTATTCTGGCCATGTATTTACTATAACTTACTGTGAAAATACTTTTCTATTCATGTAATTGAGAATGTTGATCAAGATTTTACCTTACACTGTAAAAAGTGAAAACTTTAATTACTTTGACTTCTGACAATTAAATTAATTGAGTTGGACTAACTTAATTTATGACAGTATTCAGTAATATATATATATTTTTTTAGCTCTTTTAGGTGTAATAAGTTTTAGTAATTTAAGAAAACATGAATGAAACAGTACAAACAGTACAAATCATTCAATATGCTGTTAATATAATAGTAAAAATACTTTTATTACAGTTCAAATATTTTCCTTCCCATATTATATAATAACTTGTGGCAAGTACAAGTATTGTTCGCTATTAATCGATAGACAGATAAATAAACAGACATAAATAAATTACTAAAACTTGTTCCACCTAAAATAACTACCTTAATTTATTACTGAAAACTGTTATAAACTAAGTTTGTCAAACTTAATTCATTTAATTGTAACAAGTCGAAGTAACTTGTTAAAGTTTTCACTTTTTACAGTGTACTTAAGCGTTTTGTTTGGATTTAAGTACAAAACAGAACTTTTACATTAAACCGAAAATATATTTTCTCAATGCTTTTACTTTATAAACAATGTTTTATACACATGAATGTAAACACACACATCAGAAGCCTTTCTTTTATATATTTCTGACTGAAATGCAGCATTATTTTGAGACTATTTCTAACTCTGCTTGACTAAAAGGCTTTCAAAACAACAGAAATTTGTCAATTGTTTAAACTTTTCCTTTAATGAGTGACGATTTATTTATATACACCTGCTTTAGTACATTTTGGCTTTTATTATTTCCTATTTGACCGTCCCTATTTATGCGCATTGATCTTAATAAAATAATAATAAAAAATAGGATGCACAAGATAATCGATTTATTTCAACACTAGCACAAACAGCCCATTAAAACCTCATTAAATCCGTAACAAATCTCATAATAAAGACAATGAGCAATTTTAAAAGGTTATTAAGTTTTTTAATGAAAGACTTGGAAAAAGCTAATAATTAAAAAGTAAACAGCGCCACCTGTTGCATGACATTGAAATCGCAACATGCAGGAAAAACGCATTCCTTTACATTCTGTTCAAGGGTATTTATATCAGCCTGGTAAGTTTTTGAACCATTGAAATACATTAAAAAATAAATTATTTAAATAAATAACCTAAAAAATGCACCAATAGTCAAACATTTAACAAGTAGTTTTTTTTAAATGCTTTACTTTCTACAAAATAAATCAGTTAATTATGCTTTTGCAAATTATAGTCTATAAAAAAACAATTGATAACATTTAAACTATATAAAATTATCTAAAGAAATAAAAACTTTAATATATTAAAAATATAATTAAAAATTAACTTGCATGACAAAGATAATGTTAGAGATCCATGAACTCAAAATATTACATATCAAATTATTACATAATCATCTGCGCTCATAAAGATAAAATGTGTAGAGAAATACAGCCCATAATAAAGGAGGTTGATTTCAGACACTGTCCTGAGGTAACCCAAACCTATACTGATGACTGTGATTCAAAAGTTGGCCATGTTTTAGGATTTTCTGCACTGTGGAAGTGTTGAACTCTAGCATTGGAATAAGAACAACACAGAATTCTGGTATTGATGACATCATTTCCAACAGCATCTCAAAAATACATTTAAGCTTCTAATTAGATTCCTTTAGAACTTATTCCAAAGCTATGACACGCATTTAAATAGAATCTTGCACACAATTGAAGAACTGTTGGGTTAAAATAAAACTACAAGATGTAAACTGACAATTCAGAAAAAATACGTTTATCTACAATTACACATTTATTAAATTGTTTGTTTCGTTTTTTTTTTTTTTTTGCTGTTTTTAAATAGTTTAAATCTTAAAATGCTTTTTCCTCCAAATTAAACTATATTTGACTAAATTTGAAGAAATAATGCACAAAAGCGCACACACACACACACACACACACACACACACACACATCACTCTAAACACGTGCTCAGCCAAACAGCAAAAATATATTCAAAAAGGTGGCAACAGCAAAGCTCCAAAAAAAAAAAAAAAAACACCAATTTATTCAAACAAAGCGGCTGACACAAAGAGTGTAATTTAATGAATTTTCTTGGAGCTTTGGTATTGCCTCCTTTTTGAATATTTTTTTCTATATATAAAGGAAGAATAAAATTGAGACATAAAAACTATTGCTTTCCAAAACACTGCGAGATGTAAAATCCAAATAAAGATTTGTGAGATGTAAACAAAATGTATAAGAGGGGTAAAAAAGATGTAAATAAACCACTCACAAGATGTAAACTAAGAATTTGTGAGAAAAAAAAAAAAGATTTATTAAATTTGCAAAAAATTCTATATTGGAAGAAAACTAAAATTCATAAGGGGGTACAAATGAAGAAGAAACAAAAAACAAAAAACAGATGTAAACTCAGAATTCTGAGGGGGAAATAATCCAAGATTTAAGCATCTGTATAATAGATTTAAGACTTTAATCAGGTCCCATTAGAACAAATTCTAATATAAACAACTTGCAAGATGTAAACTGTGAGTTTAGAGGAAAGAATTCATTTGTGAGATCAACAATTTGACAGTTTTTTTTTTTTCATTTAAAAAAATGTAATACTTTTTAGAAAAAAAAAATTTAATTTGGAGGAAAAAAAAATATTTCAAGCTGTACAATTTACATCAAGAGCAAAAGATGTAAACTCAGAATTTGAAGGATTCTATATTTCAACATATCAAAGGAATATATATTTTAAAATGTGAACTCTATTGAGCATCTAGATTTAAGATTCTGATTAGAACTAATTCCAAATATGACACACATTCCAATCTTGTGACAAAAGAATAAAATCCTGCACACAAGTTTACAATTTCTGGGTTTGAATATAATATTATTTCACTCGTTTAAGACACATTTAGCCCAAATTTCAAAATAAACAACAACAAAAAAAGAATTTAAAGCATTTTTTTTCAGAAAATGACAATTGACCAGAATAAATTTGCTGTGTCAGTGAAAGTCCACCAAATATTCATTTCTTAGCTCTTCTGAAGATAAAACATGGATATTTTCATGTCAAAATGTAAATCAAAGCTCTTCTAACATTTCCGTTAGTTTGTGCGAAACCAAAATGTATTTTGTTAGTCTTAATGTGGGAAAAAAAACTGTTTTGTAATCTTTAATCAAAATCTGCCCATCTGCTACTACTCTCTTCTCTGATTGGTCAGCTTGGGTGAATTATGCCTAGCCACACCCCTCAAACATAAATTAGCTACAAATTAAACAAAAGGCGGAGCACCAAATTAAAACCACACCCCCTTCTCAATATTCAGTTTGAGTCAAAAATTCATCATAGTACACTGTAAAAACAGATGTATGAATTAGCAGTTTCCCTATTTTGTGATTTTAGTTTTTATTTTATACCCCCCCCCCCATCATTTATTTCTGCTTTTGAATGTCATTAGGAGATCTTGATCTTTCTTCCAACAACTTTCAACCTTAAAAGTTGTAAGAAGTGACTTTTATGAACTCTTGTAAGAGTTTGCAGTACTATCTTGTCTGGGCTGGTGTTGTGTGTTACGCTACAAAAACCTTGTAATAAACTGCAAGCCAGAGGTGGGACAAAGTCATTGTTTGGCAAATCACAAGTAAGTCTTAGTTCATTGCCCTCAAGTCCCGAGTCAAGACAGGCAAGTCCTGAGTCAAGTCCCAAGTCAAAGGCAACAAGTCTCAAGTCAAGTCCAAAGTCCTATGGGTTGACTTTCGAGTCTTTTAACAGAAAAATAAAATGTATACAGATTATGTCTGGTGGTAAGATCTGCATTTATTAAACAAACCTTTTTTTAATGAAAGGACAATGCTCAGATACATAAAAATACAACTGTAATTTTCTGAAAACGTTCTGAACAGTGCTGCGTCTCGTCTCCACATTGCACAAGATCGAGTTCCACCACAATAGAGTCCATTTAGCCTCGCATCACACAGAAATTGCAGGTCTGCTGCTGTCTAATTCATGAAGTTTAGTTGTGCTCTGTTATGTCTTCGATGATCAACTTGTGATTAACTAAAATTACATAAACGACCCCAATGAGGCAGCAGTAGATAAACAACTCTGTCAATTGAATCTCGTGTGTGCTGAAGAGATTGAGATGCAAATCCGTCTAGCAGCAATGTAAAATGGTAGCACATATTCTCTAGGAAGTAGGCTACTTCATACAAACAATAACGTTGTTTTCTTCACATAACGTTGAACTTTGCTCTCTACCTTGTGTGATGCTCATGCACCGATTTCCTGTTTTTATTTATTTATTTAATTTATTTTTGGCGTTTTTTTTAGATAGGACAGTATTTAGACAGGAAGTGAAGTTGGAGAGAGAGAGAGAGAGAGAGAGAGAGAGAGAGAGAGAGAGAGAGAGAGAGAGATAGGATAGGGAAATGTCCTCGAGCCGAGATTTGAACTGGGGACGCCCTGACGTGCCACTGCACCATGTCAACACACCAACCACTAGGCTATTGCACCGACCGATTTCCTGTTTGTGGACAAAACTACTTACGAGCTCTCAAACAGACGCTGCTCTCGCGGGCAAATTCTCACGCTCTCAAATATGCAGTGCTCACAGCATATATTGTTTTATTCTATATTTCTGTAGATATTATTTCTTACACATTATATTATTTCAAACTACTAAAAACTTTGCTCTCTACCTTGTGTGATGCTCATGCACCGATTTCCTGTTTTTTTTTATTTATTTAATTTATTTTTGGCGTTTTTTTTAGATAGGACAGTATTTAGACAGGAAGCGAAGTTGGAGAGAGAGAGAGAGAGAGAGAGAGAGAGAGAGAGAGAGAGAGAGAGAGAGAGGGATAGGATAGGGAAATGTCCTCGAGCCGAGATTTGAACTGGGGACGCCCTGACGTGCCACTGCACCATGTCAACACACCAACCACTAGGCTATTGCGCAGACCGATTTCCTGTTTGTGGACAAAACTACGTACGAGCTCTCAAACAGACGCTGCTCTCGCGGGCGAATTCTCACTCTCAAATATGCAGTGCTCACAGCATATATTGTTTTATTTTATATTTCTCTAGATATTATTTCTTACACATTATATTATTTCAAACTACTAATAATGTCAATGAAAGTCCCTTTGTCCACTGTTGATGTTGAAAATTCAACTCTACAGTTTAACAGAGCAGAGATCAACATCCCAGAACTCAATTCACAGCCACAAATAAACTATTGTGAATCACAAAATACAGAAGCTGTTCATTAACATACATTTTGTACAGTGTGAAATAGGTCTCAGTCTTATTTTTAATGCAGATTAGATATTTCTAGAACACATACCTCTCCACATACGTCCTGCATGCAGTGTAAGAAAGAACAGGCCACACCAGATGATCTGACACGACTCTTTAATTATGGCTGTTGATTATAAAAGATTGCTCAGGGTATTTTCAGTGCATGGAGCTCCTTCTCTGGACACACACGTCTGGACATCTGCAGGGTTTTCCCAGTATTTTTGCACGTCGGGAACATCAGGCCGAACCCACCTGAACACAGGCTTGAGGAGCAGCCGTCACACGTCTGGGCTTCAGCCTGCAGACGTCCAGCGTTTCTGCTCCAGAAAGAAAAGAGTCCAAAACACAGTGGACGGAGACGCCGCAGCATACACACGCTACAGGTACTTGGGAAGATCCTTCTCCACCACCTGAAGGACAAATGCAAATGCTTTATTAAATGTAAAGAGCTCACAATTACGACTTTTCTCCTCAGTAACTGCAAGAACTAGAGTCTAAACTGTAAAGAAACAACTTTCCCAGTTTACAGAAAATTGTGGGAAACTCAAGAGTTCACACTTGGCTAATAAATAAATTGGCTTGAATAAATAAAAGCTGATTTGGCATGCTGTCCCAGGAGAGAGCCTCAGGTAGGTCTCAAGAACTCCCCTGCTATTGGATTTAGGAAGTGGAAGGGGGGTTTTGTCAAAAAAATACAAGGACCACAATGGTAAGGAAAGCTATTTATATGCATTTGGATACGACTGATTGGTTGGTTAGTGATTGCTCATGGGAGACCAGCCGTGGTCAATTATAGCATGTGATCCTCTCGAATTTAGTTTATAAAACTTCACTTGTCAATGGTCATTTTATTTACTGTTATGGAAACAAACTACTACCCAAAAATATGTAAGATGTAAACTTGTAAATTTGTAAAATTGTGAGAAATTTAAAGAAAGAAAGAAATAAAGAGAAAATTAAAGAAACAGAAAAAAAATAAATAAAAAGAAACAGAAAAAAAAGAAATAGAAATAAATCAGAAAAAAAGGAAAACAAAGAATACAAAAAGAATGAGCAAAAGTAGTAAATTAAAAAATACATAAATACAAAAACATGAAAAAAAAGAAGAATTAAAAAATTTAAATAAATAAAAATAAATATATAAAGAGAGCAAAAGAAAGGAGCGAAAGGAAAAAAAAGTAAATAAAGAAAATATAGATAAATAGATAAAGAAAGAAAACAAGAATGAAAGAAAAGTAGGAGAAAAAGGAAAATAAACAAAAGAAATAAGAGCAAAATAAAGAGTGAAAGGAGAAAAAAGGTTAAATGCAAGATATTTCAAAAGAAAAAAGCTAAGAAAAAATATAGAAATAAATCAGAAAGAGACAAAGAAAAATAAACAAGAATGAAAAGTAAATAAAACGAAAAATATAAAGAAAACATGAATAAAAAGAAAAAATTAAAGTATCAAAAAAGAAAAGAAAAAAATGAAGAAATACAGAAAGCAAGAGAAGGAAGGAAAGAGCAAAAAATTAAATGCAAGATATTTAAAAAAGAAAACAGATATAATAAATATTTAAAAAATCAGAAAGAAAAAAAAGGATGAAAAAAGTAAATAAGAAATATATAAATAGATAAGAAAACAAGAATTGAAAATTAAACTAAAACGAAGTAAAAGAGAAAAGAAATAAAATAAATAAATAAAGAAAGAGCAAAGGAAAGGACGAAAGGAAGCAAACTATTTAAATGCAAGACGTTTAGAAAAAAGAAATATACAAATAAATCAGAAAATTCAGTAAAATGGTGAAATGTTATTGCGCTATAAAATAACTGTTCAGAAGAAGATTATGATTTAACTTAATCAGTATTCCAGTGATTTTAATGATGAACATTCAGCTTCATCACTCCAGTCACATGATCCTTCAGAAATCACTCTATTATTAATTATTAATATTATTGATAACAGTAATAAAAGCAATAATGACTGGAGTAATAATTTCATTTTAAACTACATACAATAAGACAGCAGTTAATTAAAATTCTTATAAATATTTAACTAATTTTTTTTTTACATACAAAAATTTTACTTAGATAAAACTTTCTTTCTTTTTAAATAAATGCCGCTTTGATGAACAGATTAATAAAACTAAAAAAAAATAAATAAAAAAAAATAAATAATAATAATAATAATAATAATAATTAAAAAAAAAAAACTAAGCCCAAACTTTTGATTGGTAGTGTGTATGTGTATGTATATGTATTGCAAGACGCAAACTGAGAATTTAAAAGGGAAAGAAAAGATAAGATTAAAATAACTTTAAAACAAAACCAAATGCCATTTGACAGCTGTTTGACTTTGGCATACACTAGTAATGACTAAACAGACAGCACAACAAAAAGCTGAAATGAATCTTTTCTGGAAGAGTGTGATTGACTTACACTTGGATCATCCATTGGTCCGTACCTCTTTACAACCTGACCTTCTCGATCAATGAGGAACTACACAAAACAACAGGCAGAGTTCACGACAGTATACACAGATCATTAACACACATCTGTTTTCATTGCACATGTTGCACATTTATTTTGGAAAAATTAGAGATGCACTGAATAAAAGTACATTTTCAGCTGAAAGATTTTAATCACCAAAACAACTCGGCCGAAACATTGTGTTGTGATGATGCAAACAGAAATCACGGCCTGCACATGCTTGTCTAAACCACCACGTCTGCCGTGTGTCTATTGGTTCTGTTCAGATCCTCTGCACTTCACTGTACTTGATTCGTTTTATTAAAGATTGTTACATGAATGGGAAAATAAAGTAGCGCGCACCAGAAATGATCCAGACCGCCATGGATGTGGTGAACCTGGGAGTCTTTCACATGAACCTGGCTGGCGGCTGTTGCACAGATCAATCTATATTCTGTTCTATCTATCTATAGTTTATTTTTACTTTTCATCTGCACCAAGGCTCGCGGCAACTTCCTCACTGTTTTCTTGCAAGTCTTTATTTTACTAATTATGTAGATCATAAAGAATTATATGCTTCAAGCTCCATGAGGAGTGTCATTCATGTCTTTTCAGGAGCACTCAGAAGACAATCGCCTGTGATGTCATTTTGTTTACGATCATCAGCATGATGTAGGCCTATAGTTATAATTACATTTATCCAATACAGTTATAATATTTATACATGATCAAACTAGTGTGTAACTTAAGCAAAACTGATACTAAAACTGTTTTAAGTTTGGTCTCCAAACAAATGTTGCATTTTATAATCATTTAAGTTCAAAAATGAGTGGATTCTATCAATGTATGTTTTGGGTAAATAATAAAATTCCTTTTAGCAGAAATAAGTCCCCATTCCCAGAAGTGATGATCCATGGTTGCAATGTGCTAAATAAATATTTTAATTGATTTATTATTTTAAACTTTAAAATTAAATTTATTCAATTGCGACACCTTGATTTTAGTAAGGTTAGTACACAGTCATAGCCATGAATGCAATGGTACTAACAATTGACATCATTTATTTCAGTGTTTCGTTTTTCAGCTAGGAATTTTCTTTTGGTGCATTCCTAGTAAAAATGCTTGTATTTACTCAAAAAAAAAAAAAAAAAAAAAGCAATTTTAAAACAAATCCCAAAATAATAATAATAATAATAATAATAATAATAATAATAATAATAATAATAACAAATGCAAATAAAAATTGCACAACAAAAAAAAGTAACACTACAAAGAATTTTTCAAATTAACATAAATATTAAATAAGTAAACTGAGGACTCAGAAGAAAAACTATTTTGTGAGATTTAATTAATAATAATAATAATAATAATAATAATAATAATAATAATAATAATAATAATAATAATATGCGACGCAGTGGCACAGTAGGATAGTGCTGTCGCCTCACTTCAAGAAGGTCGCTGGTTCTACCCTCGGCTGGGTCAGTTGGTGTTTCTATGTGGAGTTCGCATGGGTTTCCTCCGGGTGCTCCGGTTTCCCCCACAGCCCAAAGACATGTGCTATAGGTGAATTGGGAAGGCTAAATTGTTTGTAGTGCATGAGTGTGAGTGGATGTTTCCCAGAGAAAGTGGATGCCCTTCCAGCCGCAACCTGTGTAAAACATATGCTGGATAAGTTGGCGGTTCATTCCACTGTGGCGACCCCGGATTAATAAAGGGACTAAGCCGAAAAGAAAATGAATGAATAATAATAATAATAATAATAATAATAATAATAATAATAAAGATGCAACATGTAAACTCAAATCAAACAGAAAAACTAATCATTTTGCAATAATTATTAGTTAAAGAAAAATAAATAAATAAATGGCCAACAAACAAAACCTGAGAATATCCCAAGAACACACGTACCTTGGTGAAATTCCACTTGATGTTGCTGTGGGAATAAAGCAGTATAGCAGATGATCAGTGCATCAGACTAGAGAACGAGTGATAACGGACTATAGAGAAAGCATTGACTGACTTCCCCAGCGTTCCTCTGCCTTTGGGCTGCTCCTTCATCCACTTCCAGAGAGGATGAGCTGAGTCTCCATTCACATCGATCTTACTGAACAGATCAAACTCTGCATTGTAGCCTTTAGCAAACTCCTTAATCTCCGCTTCACTTCCAGGCTCCTGCAAACACACAATTCAGCTTTATTTGTTTATTTATTGTCACATCTGCAACTCATGTTTATTTTATGGAAAGTGCAGCATAGATCGAATTGAATATGCAAATCCTGTGCTGAATATGCAAATGTTGTGATGTCATTGCTGGGTTTGAATATTTTAATTAATGCAAAGATGATTGGGATCATTCACAATTGAATATGCAAATTTTGTGATGTCATTACTGGGAATGAACATTTGAATAAACAGAACAATTGGATTCATTCACAGTTGATTATGCAAATCATGTGACGTAATTTCTGAGTATGAATATTTGAATACACGCATAGATGATGGAAATCAATACATATTAATATTTGAATGGATGTAAAGAAGATTAGAATTCAAAATTCAATATGCAAATGCTGTGATGTCATTGCTGGGTATGAATATTTAAATACACACAAAGACAATTGTAATCATTCACAATCGAATATGCAAATCCTGTGATGATGTCAATGATGGGTATGAATATTTAAATACACACAAAAGACAATTGGAAACATCTACAGTTGAATATGCAAATCCTGTGATGTCATTTCCAAGTATGAATATTTGACACGCAAAGATGATCAGAATAATTCTAAATTTAATATGCATATATTCAAATGAGCAATGACATCACATTTGCATATTAAATTCTGAATTATTCTGATCATCTTTGTCTTAAAATATTCATACCGATTGGTTCCAGTTGTCTGTGTATATTCAAATATTCATACTCTGAAATGACATCACAGGAGTTGCATATTCTATTGTAAATGATTCTAATTATCTGTGTATGTATTCAAATATTCCTACCCAGCAATGACATCACACAAATTGCATATTCAGTTGTCAATACTTCCAATCGTCTTTGCGCATATTAAAATGAGCAATGACATCATTGCATTTGCATAGACGATTGGAAGTATTCACAATTAAATATGCAATTTCTGTGATGTCATTGCTGGGTATGAATATTTAAATACACACAAGAGACAATTGGAAACATCTACAGTTGAATATGCAAATCCTGTGATGTCATTTCCAAGTATGAATATTTGACAAGCAAAGATGGTCAGAATAATTCTAAAAATTTAATATGCGTATATTCAAATGAGCAATGACATCATTGCATTTGCATATTAAATTCTGAATTATTCTGATCATCTTTGTCTTAAAATATTCATACCGATTGGTTCCAGTTGTCTGTGTATATTCAAATATTCATACTCTGAAATGACATCACAGGAGTTGCATATTCTATTGTAAATGATTCTAATCATCTTTGTATGAATTCAAATATTCCTACCCAGCAATGACATCACAGAAATTGCATATTCAACTGTGAATACTTCCAATCATCTTTGCGCATATTAAAATCAGCAATGACATCATTGCATTTGCAAAGACGATTGGAAGTATTCACAATTAAATATGTAATTTCTGTGATGTCATTGCTGGGTATGAATATTTAAATACACGCAAAGACAACAGGAATTATTCCCAATTGAATGATATTCCCAGCATGTGGACTTCCTCAAAACTTAAATCAGAAAGTTTGAGGAATCAGGAATATTTCAGCTGTGTGGCCATATTAAAAAGACTAGAAAAGCAAATAATGACTTGTACATTCATTTCTAAAGAGAAATGCATTCCCTTGTTCTACTATTACTGGATATGCCTTCGACTTTCAGTGTCTGAGCAGAAATTGTTAATTAAAATAAAGCTACACTAAATGGTAAAAGCACAAATTCAAAAATGTAATATTCCAGAAAGGCACACACTAGCACCATTGCTGTCATAATCTGAATGTAAACGTGTGACTTATTTATTTTAGATTTTGTCTTTTCATTGTTTGCATGTTTTTTGGACGTGTGTTCATAATAATTTATTTGTTATTTTAGAATTTGTAATAGTTTCATTTATTTTGTTTAAATAGAACAGATCCATTAAAGTTAATAATATTTATTATTTTAATTCCCGTCGCCACTATTTGAAATAGTATGGAATAATTTTTGTGCCAATAAGAATGAACGTAACTTTATAAAACTGAACGTAACTTTCCAAGAAACGATCAAAAATATGCCACTGCAAAATAAAAACACAATGAAAACTAAAAAAATGAACTCAGTCGCATGAATTTAACATGCTCTTCAAATATGCTTCATTCTTTGTTAATGATTTTCAAAGAATCGTTTTTGCGAATCATGGCTTTTGAATGCGTTGCCACAGTTTTCGCTTACGCTTCGTAAATTTTCATTTGCTGTTTTGGCACAAATCTCGTGGGGGCGGGCTTAACAGCGATCTACACTGATTGGCTAATGAGCTTTTGATGGACAGTTGCTCTCTGACCTGGAAGCACAGACGGTGCCAAAACAGCAAACGAAAATTTACGAAGCGCAAGCGAAAACTGTGGCAACGCATTCAAAATCCATGATTCGCGAAAACGATTCTTTGAAAATCATTAACAAAGAATGAAGCATATTTGAAGAGCATGTTAAATTCGTGCGACTGAGTTCATTTTTTTGTTTTCATTGTGTTTTTCTTCTTTTGCAGTGGCATATTTTTGATCGTTTCTTGGAAAGTTACGTTCAGTTTTATAAAGTTACGTTCATTCTTATTGGCACAAAAATTATTCCATAAAATAGCCTCATTTAAATTGGTTTGATGTTTTCCAGTTAGCGTTTACATTACCTACACTTATAACCATTTGAGAAAACCAATTGAAACAAACCAATTAAGTTCAAAAACAAATCATAATGAATTCTGTGAACTTAATCCATTTTAGTCCACAAAACAATGAGCACAGTAAAACCCCATAAATAAAGAGAACTCAAACTGAGTACTGTAAAACCCAATAAGACAACTCAAACTATTTGAGGAAACAGATTGCGAAAAAAAATTCAAAAAATAATCTATACAAGTATTGTGAACTTACTCCATTTAAGTTAAAGTAAAGAGATATTTAGCTGATATTTTAGCTGTAGTTTTAGGTTTCTCTTCAGTAATTCTGCTTGCTGACAGCAGCTGAACATTATTAATGATCAAACAACACTTACTCATTACTTCAACACGGAGTTCAAAACTCTTTTTAAACGAGTAGATTTAACTTCCAGTAATTTGAGTTAACTACACTCATTTTATTTGATAAATTTGAGGATTGTGTTTTACACAGTAAAAAGCGATTCGTTAAAGTGAGTAAACCAATTGCCTTAAAAGCAACAAGTTGACTTCCCAAAGATAATGTAAGCAAACCCATTGTAACTTTGAACTGTTGCGCTTACTTAATTTCTATAATTATGCTAATAATTCTACTCACTTTTTTTAAAGTCAACTAATCCCTTTTTACAGTATCAGACTATTTTAGCACGTCTGTTTTCAAAGAATGACAGTAATTATTACAATATTACATATTTGGTGCTTCATTAAGTATAGAAAATCTTCAATTATAGCCTGTGTTGAATTTAGAAGACATGCTGGAGTCTGGAGGAGCAGATTTATTTTAGTTACTGTATGCCATTTTGCTAGAAACAGAAAAGCTGAAAAAAATAAACAACAGATATAAAAGGTGTATTGGAAAAAAGTCAGTACAATTTGCATAATTGGAATAGTTAAGTTGACTCAACTTTCATAAGTTACAATGGGTTTACTTCATTTTTGTAAAGTCAACTTGTTGTTTAAGGCAATTGGTTTACTCAGTTTAAGAAACTAATCATTTTTCACAGCGCAGGTTCAATCTGTTAAGTAAAAGTTCAATATCAGTCCTATAAATGCAGTACATGAACAAACTGATCAGAGATCTATCTGAGATTTTACATGAAGATCTTGAAATACATGTAGCATTTCTTTTTGTAAGATTAAATCTCAGCACACAACATGAAGTAATCCACTTACAGCTTCTCTGACCTACATACAGCCTGTTCAACACTGGACCAGAACTAACAATGCTCATGTGCCAACATAGAGAACTACTGTATATTAATTACATTTCATATATTGTTTTTTTTTTTTTTTTTTTGCAAATGAACTCGTCATTGCACAACAACAACAACAACAACAATAATAATAAAACATGACTTATGATAAATGAACATAAATGGATGTATCCGGTGTTTGCAAATGAACTTCAAATGCTCAAGACTGAAACACTTAATGCACAATTACACAATAATCCTACATAAATGACTTTATAAGGACATTTTATCATTTCTTACTACTTTAAGCATATACGCATAGCTGAAAAATGAAAATGAAAAAAAAAAAAAAAAAAAAGTGCAACATGTTGATTTAAAGGGGACCTAAGATGCTAAAATCACGTTTATAAGGGGTTTAAACACAGTTGTGTGGCAGCAGAGTGTGGATATAAGCAGCCTCTAATGGTCAAAATGTATTGATTTTATTTTTTTTATAATCACTCTGATTGACAAACACTTTGATTGACATTCTTCCTTTGTACATGTCATCAGAGGGGAGAAGCCCCACCCACTAGTGACCATCTCTCCCTCATTAACATAGGAAGCTAGTCTCGTTTTTGAATCTGCCACTATGAATCTGTCAGCACAGGCATTTGTAGCTCCGCCCCCTTTTGAAGAGAGCACCTATTTGAATTTAAAGCGACAGTCACCAAACCACCACAATTAGGATCAAAGCCTAAAGGGGGCAGTTTCAAAGAGCTCGGAAACATTATTTGTGTGGAAGCTGAAACTTCTCACACACATTCTAGGGACATCAGAGACAAAAAGTTGCATAATAGGTCACCTATAAGCATCACTTGGAATATATTTAAAAACTATTGAAAAAAACTGTATCGATGATGTACTGCAGTATGATACGCACCTGCTTTCCGAACTGGTTGCAGGGGAAGCCCAAGATGCGTAAACCTTTCTCAGCGTACGTGACGTGCATTGCCGCAAACTGAGTGTAGTTTACTGGAGTTTTACCTCATTTAGAGGCTACGTTTGTGATGATGCACACAAAACCCCTGAAAAACAACACACAAACACCGTTTCACAGCCAGATCACACACTAAAAATAACCAGATGCACAATTAACGTGTGCTGACGGTGATGATAATGAAGAAACACAAGAGACGTGATGTGTAAATCCTCTTTCATTACTGCAGATGGTTGATTAAACATGGTAAAGTACTTGTCAAATTCAAAAGTTCGATGTTTTGGTAACACTTTAGGTCACATTTCAGGGTATAAACAACCATTAACTAATACTAAACTAGCTTAATAAACTACCAATTAGCTGTTTATTAAGAGTTAGTAAGGTAGCAGTTGGGTTTAGGGATGCAGAATAAGGTCATACTTAATAATCATAGATATATACACTAGATATCGCATAGGGACCCTGAGCATGCATCAATAGCGCCGCCACATTTGTACAGGGCTCCCAGGACAAATGTCATTCAACCGCACTAGTCAAGACAGTGTTATTACGTGAAGATGCTGGACGTTAGCGCTGTAGTAATGAGCAAACACAGAAAACAGAGCACAAAGGCGGAAGATTTCACAGGTGACATTTAGTTTTTAACGTTTTTGTATGTTATAAACTTGTGCTAAACAGGTAACGTTATTGATGATAATACGGTCACTTACTGCATTCACCATAAGGCAAAGTAGCAGCAACTCGCACTAAACACTTAGCTTATGCTAGTTTTGTTGAATGAAATCAGCAAACAATGCAAAAGAAATATGACACGAGATGCTGCGGTGCCAGAAACTAGTCGGCTAAGTGAAGGAGTCATTCATAACAGAGATTTATTCACAAACGAATCACTCCCTCTGTCAGAATGAGCAGTGAAAGCAGGAGAAGGGGGGGGGGGGGTGTTTCAGGGCATAGATTAGATCAGATTTAACAGGGAGGGTGGATAGTACATTTTCATGCACACAAACACAAGCTTTTTGTCAGGAATGCCTGTTCGATCACTGATCCATCAATGTAGAAAAGCAATGTAAAATTATAAGTTTCATAATTAAAAAAAAAATTAGCATACTGACCTCCGGGGAAACTCCCGATTATAGATATATGTGTGTATCTCTGGCTCTGGATGGCCACAGTCCTTCACTGCAGTTTGGTTCCGCATTCATTTCAAAGGAGCGCTACCCTGTACTAAAATGGCTGCTCTATTGACGCATTCCTTCCAATAGACAACAACAGAGCAGGCGGCATCTAATGTATACATCTATGCTTAATAATAATGAACAGTTCATATCATAATAATAGGCAAGTAATAAACCTGTAGCTAATAGCATGAATTGGGACCTAAAGCGTTACTGATGTTTTAATAAAACGTTTATTGTCAACAAAACTGCTTAAATACGACCTTACTGCAAATTTCAGTCTCACATGATTCTTCAGAAAACAATATAATACATCTTAAAAGGTGTTCACAGAGAAAAACAACACTTAAATTATAATTGTCCTCATATTTCATTATATTATTGGTATTTTACTGTATTTGATCACAAATACAGCAGGAGGAGACTTAAATAAAACATAAATAGAAAACTTACTGCAATTAATACCATTGTTATTTGATATAAAAACAATTAAAAATAATAATTAAAGAAATAAATTAATGCATCAGTTAACAATAGAAGTATTTAAACCATAAATTATATTTTAATAATACAAAATAAAAGCAATACTTGTTATTTTTTTTCAACATTTACAGACTTAATAGTAAAAATGTAATAATAAATAAAATAAAAATGATTAAAAACAGAAATAAAATCTATTTTAAACATTTTGTATTAGTAATTTATATTAATATTAAAGCACAATACTTCTACACGTATTTACTTTTCAATGTTTACCATCATGACACTAAATTAGCTCAATATTAAATTGAATTAAGGTGAAATTATAATAATCTTGAAATGAGTGTGTGATGTGCTGACCTGTATTTCTCCAGAGAGACGTCATTTCCATCAATGTCTATGGCTGAGAAGTCGTAGATGGATTTGGCTGACTGCCAGTCATTGGCTTGGGCACACTGTAAAACACAGAGAGGTTAAAAGGTCAGGGGTGTGAACAGTGCCTGGTGATCACATCAAACACACACTTACAGAGACAAACATGCATGTATAAATACACAAACGGAAGCAAATTACATGTGCGCGAACCAAGTGTGCCACACGCATGCTTTTGAGTGATGCTCTCCCGGCCGTTAGATCGCCCCCTGGGGGCTGGCTGCTGTACAAGTCATAAACCCTGTCTCCTCTGTGTTAATAAAGGAGACTTGAGCACAAATAAAAAAATTAATAATGACACTTGCAATAAAATGTCCCGAAAGATGGTTCTGGTTAATTTAGGCACTGGTTATCAGCTGATATAGGTTCAGATCTTCATCTTCGTAAAGTGTATGCTTTTAGCCAGTAATTTAATGCTGTAAAAACGAGGCGTGTCATCGTGATTGACAGCTTCTCTAAGCAGACTGTTGGAGATGTAAATACTAATGTCTGATTTCTGTGTTATTTTACCACGATAAAATGAGTTGATCAGCAGTAAACTATACTTTCCGACATCCAGGATCTAATGGAACACTGTTTATTCGGTAAAGCGAGGGCTTTATTATTAGTTTGCTGATACACGCCTAGCGATGATCAGGAAAATACAGGTGATCGCTATCTAGCATTAATTCTCTTTAAGCGTCTAGAATAACAATTACGAAGACAAAAACGATGTTAGCTGATCTCCACATTGATCTCCTGAAAGGTTATTTGAACTTGATTTAAAGGACGTCTCTGCATTTTGAGTTTCGGCATGTTATTGAGTTAATCTACTGACTTTGCTGTTATAAAGTATTAATGTTGTAGAAACCGAATCTCATATAACAAATAGAGCTTTAAATGTAGAGTATATTTAAATACTGTACCTATGCATGTAGTTATGTATATGCAATTCCGTGCAAATGTCAACCTTGCCATGAAAAAACAGTTTTCACCAAAATACGGAACCCATTTCTGGGTTTTTTGGATAAGCAAGTGCACTGAAAAGGTGTTGCATGCAAAACTGTTGCAAACAATGTATTTGTGTTGAATTTAAACAAACAAATTAAATTGAGCAATGTTCAACTTAATTTGTTTGTTTAAATTCAGCCCAAATAAATTGTTTACAACCAATTAACGTTAAAAAATGGAGTAAATCATCTTTGAATGATTTTTCTCAGTGTGTTTTACAGTACTTTAGAAATACTCAAATGCATCTGTCAGTGTTTTCAAACTGTTATATTTGATTTACCAAAGTCGCACAAGTGCCAATTTCACATCTGTCATACCCATAACGGAGAGATGTCACACACATAACGACACTTTTTCCTCATAAATGTGAAAATATTAAATAAAACCAATCATTTCTGTTTTATAGAGAGCAACTCTTACTCTTTTGATTATCATAGTTTCTTTTGGGTTGTGCAGTTTAATTCACAGAATTTCTACAAAGTATGTTGTAGACTTTGTAGAAATTCCTGTGACACTCCAGAGACAGACGAGTCTTCGCTGAGGCCAGCTTCCAGCCTCCGCCACTGAGACTGCAGCTCTGCACAAGACGTTTGGCCAGTGGAGAAATTAAAATGGTCGTGCCCAACTGAGCCTGGTTTCTCTCAAGGTTTTTATTCTTCACTTCCGCCATTAGTGAAGTTTTTTTTCCCTCTCCGCTGTCGCCACTGGCTTGCATGGTTCAGGATCTGTAGAGCTGCGCATCGTTGGATTTGCCCTTCAATATTTGGACTCTCAGTAGTGATTATTAAACCACACTGAACTGAGCTGAACTGAACTTAAACACTGAAAACTGAACCACACTGTTCCAATTTACTATGATCTTTTATGTGAAGCTGCTGACACAATCTACATTGTAAAAGCGCTATACAAATAAAGGTCAATTGAATACTGTAAACTCCTAATAAACATTCAAATGCAGGTAAATTGTTCTTCGCCAGATATTAAGGCATCAAAAGAACCAAATGAAAATGGAGGCAAACCATATACAAGCGATGTAGCAGCAGCTGATAAGGTTATTGTACAAATTGATAAGGATTATTTTATATAGAGCAGGGATGGGATGTGTAAATATCCTGTTGATATTTAGAAATAGTGCTGTTTTTATCTTTTAAACGCATGATTTTTCCCGCATGGCAAAAGCTGTCCATGGTGTGTATATTTTGGGTCATGTTGATTGCTAATTAAAAACAAAAACCTTGCTAGAAATGTACGGGTTGTTTATAAGCTATTGCTCATATTTTACAAGTGTTATTTCTACCCCATGAAGATAAAAAAATACCGACAACCCTGTTATAAGAGAATTATTGTTTTGTGCTCATAGCTGAGTCTAACTTAGGCTAGAGTGCATAAAAGACTGTTTATTTCTGCAATCCAATATATATATTGTTTATATTAAATTTTAACAGCCTACATCTCACAGTTTTTAATAAATCATATATTATTATGTGTTTTTAAATGCAAGCGTTTGAATGTAAATGTAAAGATATAATTTATATTAGCAAGTTCATGAGATATATGAGAAGTTCAGGGGGCGTCATTGATTTGTCACGGCTCCGCCTCTGGCTCCATCAGGCAGTCCTTCTGCGCATGCCCAGGCTCCAATTTCTGCAGTGTTTTGAGACTGAATGCAAAACGCCTTAAGATGGGCACATACTAAGCGTTCAATGGGAAAAGGTACTGTTGCATCAACCATATTTTTTTCACAGTCATTGGCGTGAACACACACACATTCTAACGGCAACAAACACACTCACACAAAGAAAAACACAAATTCTCACACACATATTCTCACAGCAACAAACACACTCGCTAAAACAAACAAATGCACACACACTCACAGAAAAAAAAAAAAACTACACACACACAATATCACAGAGATAAACAAACCCACAATCACAGGGTAAGTTACACTCACAGACAAACACACACATAAACACACTCAGAGAAAAACACTCACAATCACAGAGATACACAAACTCACCAAAACAAGCACATGCACACACTGAGAAAAATACACTCAGAGACAAATACACAATCACAGAGATAAACAAGCACACACACTATAAATGAGTTGTGCAAGTTAATCATGTAACTGTTTTGCTTATGAAACATCTCAATCTTCACCTTTGCCCTCTGATATAACAATCATATGTCACTTATGCAGAGCACGAGACTTCAGCAGAAAATCTGACATTAATTCCACACACTGCAGACAAAAACACTTTTGAGATTCCGGTTTCTCCTTTTTTTTTGGTTTTGTTCAGTCTAATGTTCTGAAAATATCCACAACATGTTTTAAAATATTTCTTTTGTCGCACTTTAAGATTGTGTGTCTGTAGATTTCAATTCCAACACATTTTTAAAAGCCTTTTTCTGTATTTCCCTGCTGTATTCAACCATAATATGCATGATTATTGATTTTATTCTACAAACTTCCTTTAATTGCCGTTTGCAGTTTTTTTTCTCCTGAATTATGGAGTGAGATTTCCAAAATCCTCACTCTAAAACCCTTTAATGTGTCAAAAAAATGAAATAATTCAACAAAATTCAATGCAGTGTTCAGATTTTTTTGCCAGAAAAGCATGCAAATGAGCAAATATTTCATTAAAAATGTCATATTTTCATATTTAAACTAATTTAATAATAAAGTTGACATAATATCAAAGTATTCCTAATGTAACCAGTCATTAGGGTGATGATAATTACAGGTTTGTTTGTTTTTTTACCTGCAGTGTCTAAAATTAAATATGAAATTATTTAAACTAATTTAATCAAATGACCAAACTCTACATCGGGATATTTCTACAACAAGCAGCTTTACCGGCAGTGGTCTTGTGTACAGAAAACACAGGACTGATCACGATTACAGGAAACGCTCATGCACGCACACACACACCCTATGGGTTAAAGCTAAACAGATTTGTGAGTAATCCACTACACGGCTGTCTCTAAACTAAGCCTAGATGTTAGTGTAAGACAGACCATTCAAGACCTGAAATACATCTGTACATGCATGAGGTTAATTAGAGACATTTAGGAATTAGAGATCGCCATAAAGTTCATGGGTGGGTTTATTAACGATGATTAGGCCTGTCACAGTAATCAATATACTGTATGGACTTATCGCACAACACATGGCCATGACCTCAATCATTTTGTGACACAGACACACACAAAAAACGGTTATGGTATGGTTAAAAGAAACACTATAGTATTTACTATAAATTACTATAGTATATTTTCATGTGGGTGTCTGACAGCTGAAAATAGATCTGGCAGCAGATATCACAGCCTCTCCTACTCTCTACCTTGTTAGCATTTATTATTATTGATTTAGGATTTGCTTTTTACAAGAGTGTACTTGCATTGTGATATCGTGTTGATCATTCTGGCTTTATACGAGTGGCGTAAAATGATTTTAAAATGGCAATAATATGATTTAGTGCAATATATTTTGGTGCAATAATATCGCACAACAAAAATTAGATATCATGACAGGCCTAATGATGATGATAGTCATTAAGAATGACAATCAGATCTTCTTTTCAGTATGAACAAATGGAGATACTGAAGAACTCCATGCACATTACACCTGCATGAATGATTTATACTTCAGGCTACATAATCTAAATATCTTTACGACCGATCTGGGTGTGGCGATTAAAACTCTGATTATACGCTCACTTTACTTCATTTTATCATTTGACTCAAAGTTGAAAGCTCTATAAACAACTTTAACCCTTTGACTGCCCGCTCTACCAAATGGTTGACCATGTATTGACTGTTTTAAACAATGTAAAACAGTCTGTAATGGCCTCCTCACTGGCCTTCCCAGAAAGACAGTCAGACAGTTGCAGCTCATCCAGAACGCTGCGGCCAGGATTCTGACCAGAAGCAGGAAATCAGAGCACATCACGCCTATCCTCAGGTCTTTACTCTGGCTCCCAGTTACATTCAGAATAGATTTTAAAGTATTATTACTGGTCTATAAATCTCTAAATGACCTAGGAGCTCAATACATTACAGATATGCTCACTGAATACAAACCTAACAGATCACTCAGATCTTTAGGATCAAGTAAACTAGAAATTCCAAGAGGTCAGTCAGAGCAGGGTGAATCTGCCTTCAGCTACTAACAGCGCCCCCTGCTGCTGGAATCAGCTTCCAGAAATGATCAGATGTGCTCCAACATTAGGCACATTCAAATCAAGACTGAAAACACATCTGTGCAGCTGTGCCTTTACTGAATGAGCACTGTGCTACATCCCACAGATCACACTATTATGTTTTTCTCTTCTTTTTCGTTCTTTTATAACACATTTGATCTGTTTTTATGCTTATTTGTTTATTTTTTTTAACCATTTTTATTATTTGTTTTTTTTTTCTTATACTCGTTTCATTTATTTCTTTTTGTGTAAAGCACTTTGAATTGCCTCTGTGTATGAAATGTGCTATATAAATAAACACGCCTTGCCTAATGGTTTACACACACACAGCAATGTTGGTTTGCAACAAATAAATAAATAAATAAAACAAACATAATCTGTCGCACTACTTTGATTAGGCTTTTATTGTGTTAATAAAACAACAACAACAAAAAACATGTTAAATGAGAATCTGAAATATTTTATGACATACTTTAAAAAATAAAGATTCATGTTCAAACAGAATATGTTTTTAAAATAAGTTGGTCTTTAGATTTTTTATAGTATATTTATTACTTTTACCAACCGGACAACCATTTGGTAGAGGCTGATATTTTAGAAATGATGGCACGTGTTGAAAAAAATGCATTGAGTGTGTTAACTAGTGACATATGGAGCTAAGAAATGCAATCAAAATTGTGTTTCTTGGTGGGGTAAAGGGTTAATTAGGATGTTTTTTTATGTATTAAATAAATACTGAAATATTGGATTTGGCAGATGCTGCTGTAATGAAATTTATTACATTCATATACAATAAACTGTATATATATATATATATATGAAACAATAAAACCTTAAGTGTAAACATGTTACAATATAATAAATAAATATCATTACAACACAATCTTAAACGCATTAACAACCTAAAAATGACTGACTCTTCATTAAAAATGCCATAACACTTATTAGGCTAAATAATAATACAAATAAATGTACTTAATTGAGTATTAGATGCTGTAATGACTACAAATGCAATCTATTAGGCGTATATACAATAAACTGAATTTATGAAATATAATAAAACCTAAACAGTGTAAAGATGTACAATATAATAAATATATATCTCAATACAACACAATATAAAACACAATAAATCGCCTAAAATGAATGATTCTTCATTAAAAATTACTATAACACTCATTAGGTTTATACTAATACAAATAAATGTACTTAATTGAGTACTAAATGCTGTAATGCCTCCAAATGTAATCTATTAGATTTATAGAGACAATAAACTCTATTTATGAAACAAAAAACATGTGTAAACATGTACAATATGATACATAAATCTCAATACAACACAATCTGAAACACAATAAATCACCTAAAAATTCATAATTTGCTTCATTAAAAACGCTCATAACACTTATTAGGCTTAAAAATAATACAAATAAATGTACTTAATTGAGTATTAGATGCTGTAATGCCTATAACTGCAATCTATTACACTTATTTACGATAAACTGTATTTATGAAACCTAATAAAATCTAAACAGTGTAAACATGATGCAAAATAAATAATAATACAACACAATATTAAACACAATCATCTAAAAAACGAATGATTATTCATTAAAAACGACCAGAACACTTATTAGGCTTAATAATAATACAAATAAATGTACTTAATTGAGTATTAGATGCTGTAATGCCTATAACTGCAATCTATTACTCTTATTTACGATAAACTGTATTTATGAAACCTAATAAAATGTAAACAGTGTAAACATGTTACAATATAATATATAAATTAACATAACACAAATCTTAAAACACAATAATCAGCTAAAAATAAATCATTCTTTGTAAAAATGACGATGACACTTATAAGGCTTAATAATAAGTGTACTTAATTGAGTACTAGATACTGTAATGCCTATAAATGCAATTTATTAGACTACTAGACAATAAACTATTTATTAGGCTAAGAAATAATACAAATGTACTTAATTGAGGACTGAATTTATTAGGCTTAAGAATAATAATAATGATAATAATAATAATAAAAATAATAAAGTACTTAAATTGAGTACTAAATTAGAGTAATGACTATAAATGCAATTTATGAAACATAATTAAACTCTAAAGAGAGTAAACATGTACAATATAATATAAATAACAATACAACACAATATTAAACCCATTAATAAAGATAAAAATGAATGATTCTTCATTCAAAAACGACCATAACACAGATTAGGCGTAATAATAATACAAATAAATGTACTTAATTGAGTACTTGATAAATTAAAACTTAAGATTGTTATCACGGATTTTTCTCCACGTGATTAAAAGCAGAAGACTAACGTTAACGGTTAACCGAAACCGGGCCTTAAACATATATCTACACAAAAACAGAGATTAACGAGCAGTTTTGTAGAAAATACGTCAACATAAATCACGTAAAACACCACAGACGCCGATTAATTCCGCAGGGGCGTGATTTCATCATTGAAGCTAACGGCTAATGTTGCTGCATCGGAGTGAATAAGCGGAGACACACACAGGTGCCACAAAAATAGCCACACCGCACTTTGACCTTCTAACAACGAGTGCACGAACTAGTTGTTAAATAATCCATTACTGTGGTAAACATGTTAAAAAGCGGGTTAAAAGCTTATATGAAGACTTACCATTGCTCTGGCGAAGCTCTTGCTGCCCACCGCTCCGACCAACAGCGCTCTCTGAAACAACCACATACTAGTAGCGCTGCGCCACAAAACCACGCCCAGTTTTGTGAAAAACACGCCTTCTCCGCAGTACCCAGCCAATCAGAGACGTGCCTATGCATCTGACGCAAAGCCATAAGGCCATTACGTGCAACGCCTATATATAAATTGTATGTAAATTGTATTTCCTCGTATTTATCATATACATATCCATATACACACATATACACAGAAGCCCTTATTCGTAATGCCAGAAAAGATTTGAATATTTTGTTTCCTCGTATTTATTATATACATACACTGACACTAAATATAGAAGCTGAAAAAAGGAAAATAAATTAATTAATGCTAATTATATTAATATATTCGTTTATTTTAAATGTTTCGAGGTTTGGTCCTCCGTAATCTTACATGTTATGCGATATTCTGATTTAATCTTCTTGTCATTTGTTTTCCTAATAAACCGATTATTTTCTGTATATTTAATGTATATATTATGTCAGTTGTTTTATTTGTAATATTTTAATTAAATATCTTGTTCTCATATTGCCCAATGCCTACTAAGTCTATTGTATACACCTTATATAGACTCTTGATATAGACTGTTACTACTTATTTATATACATACTAATTTTATATAGCATTTAATTTCATACCGTAATGTTTTATGATTGTGAAACTAACATATAAAACACACTTGAATATATCAATTTATAATCATAATACATTTATTAAAATAATTACGTTCATTTAGCATGGCAATAAATAGACACCATGCGGGGTCCTTGACCTCTGTAATCACATGACTGTTGTCAGGAAGTGCGCGTAGTTTAAATATTATAATATTTTGGCTTTTATGATTAATAAATCTCGCTGATGGATGATGACGAGGAGACTTATCGATTATGGAAAATCCGGAAGACCATAATGCAGGTGTGAATGTCAACTGAGCTGTCTTTGTTTTATTTCTGTCACATTACAGACCAACAGTGAAGGTTATTCGATTAAATGGTAAGACATCAGTCATTTAAAGTGTACAACTTGTATTTTCAATTACTATTATAAGAGAACTGACACATGTAAACAAAAATATACACTGACTGTATGTATTAAGAGAATATACACTCAGCGGCCACTTTATTAGGTCCAACTGTTCCTTAACACAAATTTCTAATCAGCCAATCACATGGCAGCAACTCAATGCATTTAGGCATGTAGACATGGTCAAGACGATCTGCTGCAGCTCAAACTGAGCATCAGAATGAGGAAGAATGGGGATTTAAGTGACTTTGAACGTGGCATGGTTGCTGGTGCCAGACTGGCTGGTCTGAGTATTTCAGAAACTGCTGATCTACTGGGATTTTCACGCACAACCATCTCTAGGGTTTACAGAGAATGGTCTGAAAAAGAGTAAATATCCAGTGAGCGGCAGTTCTGTGGGCGCAAATGCCTTGTTGATGCCAGAGGAGAATGGCCAGACTGGTTCCAGCTGATAGAAAGGTAACAGTAACTCAAATAAGCACTTGTTACAACCGAGGTCTGCAGAAGAGCATCTCTGAACATGCAACACGACCAACCTTGAGGTGGATGGGCTACAGCAGCAGAAGATCACACCGGGTGCCACTCCTGTCAGCTAAGAACAGGAAACTGAGGCTACAATTCACACAGGCTCACCAAAACTGGACAATAGAAGATTGGAGAAACGTTGCCTGGTCTGATGAGTCTCCATTTCTGCTGAGACATTCAGATGGTCGGGTCAAAACTTGGCATCAACAACATGAAAGCATGGATCCATCCTGCCTTGTATCAACAGTTCAGGCTGGTGGTGGTGGTGTAATGGTGTGGGGGATATTCTCTTGGCACACTTTGGGGCGATTAGTACCAATTGAGCATCGTGTCAACACCACAGCCTAACTGAGTATTGTTGCTGACCATGTCCATCACCTTATGACCACAGTGTCTCCATCTTGTGATGGCTACTTCCAGCAGGATAACGCACCATGTCATAAAGCCCCAATCATCTCAGACTGGTTTCTTGAACATGACAATGAGTTCACTGTACTCAAATGGCCTCCACAGTCACCAGAGCTCAATCCAATAGAGCACCTTTGGCATGTGGTGGAACGGGAGATTGGCATCATGGATGTGCAGCCGACAAATCTGCAGCAACTGTGTGATGCTATCATGTCAATATGGAGCAAAATCTCTGAGGAATATTTCCAGTACCTTGTTGAATCTACGCCATGAAGGATTAAGGCAGGCCTGAATGCAAAAGGGGGTCCAACCCGGTACTAGTCAGGTGTACCTAATAAAGTGGCCGGTGAGTGTATATATTTCTTTTTGCTGTTTTATGGTAATTCTGGTGTTACAAATAGTGTCTTTTATTAGTGTTTACATTGTTTTCATGTTTCTTTTCAACGTTTTAGTAATATTTGTATAAATTATTAAATAACTGAAGGCACATTTGATCATTTTTAAATGGTTAAGTTACAAAGTAGCAGCTTACTGATTTCAAACTCGTTTATTAATTTTCCTTCAGCTTAGTCCACTTATTCATCAGGGGTCGCCACAGTGGAATGAACCGCCAACTATTCCAGCATATGTTTTACACAGCGGATGCCCTTCCAGCCACAACCCAGTACTGGGAAACACCCATACACACTCATTCACACAAACACTCCTACACTACGGACAATTTAGTTTATTCAAGCACCCAGAGGAAACCCACGCCAACATGAGGAGAACATGCAAACTGCACACAGAAATACCAACTGGCCCAGCCTGGAGCCAAACCAGCTACCTTCTTGCCGCGTCGCCCTGATTTCAAACTCCAATTCATGAAAAAACAAAGTGTTAAATAAGAATAGGCACACAAGAATGATAACAATTAAACGAACCAATTAATACTACATTAATTTTAAAGATGCTGTTTAGCACGTAAAGTTAGCTGAAATAAATGTAAGATTAAATAGAGATTTCAATATCTTTCATCTTTGATATTTCAATATCAATATACAATGCAATACTTTCTCCATTTGCATTTGTACACGGCACCTTATAACCTGTATATTCATAACAAATCTGTACACACAACTCAACATCCAGATTTTTTGACAAGCAGCATCTCTGTTTAATGTTTATCATATTTTTATTTATTTATTATTATTTTTTTTTTATTATTTATTTATTTTGTGTTGTCACTTGTCACTTTATGTACACTGGAAGCTTCTGTAGCCAAAACAAATTCTTTGTGCAATAACCGTTCCTACTTGGCAATAAACTTGATTCTGATCTCATTAAGTAACTAAAATACTATAAACGTATTTAAAATGATTTTAAGTAACGAAAATGGTTTAAGTGCGATTGAAATGATCTGCAAATCACACAGAGTTGAAGACAAAAGTTATTTGCCCTTCTGTAAAAGTTAAATTTATTCCCAAGAGCTGTTTCACAGAGATTTTCTCAACGCATTTCTAAACATAATAGTTTTAATAACTCATCTCTAATAACTGATTTATTTTATCTTTGCCATGATGACAGTACATAATATTTGACTAGATATTTATCAAGATACTAGTGTTTTGATTAGAGTGACACTTAAAAGGCTTAACTAGGGTAATTAGGGTATAGTTAGGGTAATTAGGCAAGTCATTGTATAACAGTGGTTTGTTCTGTAGACAATTCAAAGCTAATATTGCTTGAGGCAGTGTTTCCCAACCCTGTTCCTGAAGGCACACCAACAGTATACATTTTCAACCTCTCCCTAATCAAACACACCTGAATCAACTTATCATAACATCAGAAGAGACTCCAACACCTGAAGTTAATGGGTCAGAAAAGGGAGACATCCAAAATATGTACTGTTGGTGTGCCTCCAGGAACAGGGTTGGGAAACACTGGCTTAAGGGGCTAATAATATTGACCTTAAAAGGGTTTAAAAAATTTAAAAGCCGAATTAAAAGAAATAAGACTTTCTCCAGAAGAAAAAATATGATAGGAAATACTGTGAAAATTTCCTGAATCTGTTCAACATCATTAGGAAAATACTTGAAAATGTACAGGAGGGTGAATAATTTAGCTTCAGCTGTATGTAAATATATATCTTTATAAATTATACATGATCATTTTGTAATGCCATGCTGTATTTATATTGCACAAATATACACACTGATAAACAAACCTGTGTTGTTGTTGTTGTTGTTGTTGTTGTAGCTGTGCCATGACCGCGGGTATCTGGTGACGCAGGACGAGCTGGACCAAACCCTGGATGAGTTCAAGATTCAGTTTGGAGATCGACCCAGCGAGGGACGACCCAGACGCACTGACCTCACCGTTCTGGTGGCCCACAATGACGATCCCACAGACCAGATGTTCGTCTTCTTCCCAGGTCAGCTCTGATCCAGCTGTGTGTGTGTGTGTGTGTGTGTCTGTCTGTCTGTGTGTATATGTCTGAGTGGATTCCCGGATGCTCTACTACTATAGTCTCAAACTCAATTCCTGGAGGGCCGCAGCTCTGCATAGTTTAGCTCCAATCACCTCCAACTCACACCTGCTTAATAGTTTTAAACCCCTTGATTATTTGGATTGGCTGGGTTTGATTAGGGCTTGAGCAGAACTGTGTAGAGCTGTGGCTCTCCAGGAATTGAGTTTGAGGCCTATGATCTACGATTTCCATTAGAAATGAGAACTGTAGAACCGGACGTACTTTAACTGCGTAAATTACCCACAATACATTGCATGTTGGACGTGAATTCAATTAGAACTACAAACTCGGGTAAAAAAATGTAAACAAACTACAAAGATGGCAGGCACCTAAGACCAGGGGTGACCAACCCTGTTCCTGGAGATCTACCTTCCTGCAGATTTCAGTTGCAACCCATATCAAACACACCTGCCTGTAATTATCAAGTGCTGTTCAGGTCCTAATGAATTGGTTCAGGTGTGTTTGATCAGGGTTGGAGCTGAACTTTGCAGGAAGGTTGATCTCCAGGAACAGGGTTGAGCACCACTGCCTAAGACCAACCGTCAAGTAATGAGGCTTCGGTAAAGTTGTTTATGTATAGGCATATGTTTTCAAGGCCTGGAAAGTACTTAAAAATAAACATAAGTCCTAAAAAGTGCTTGAATTTAAGTTTATGGTGTTATATCACCAATTGTACTGTGCTGCTTTCCAAAATTAAAGTAAGAAATTAATTCACTGAATTGTATTTAATTTCTTTAATCAAGACTACATGGACAACATCTACATTATGAAAATGACACATTCAAAGCATCATCATCATTATTATGACATTTTAATGTTAATATTAAAGCGCCATGAAACCCCCCATTTCACACCTCTAGTTTGAAAACGTCAGGAAAGTGGGCGAGTCCAGCTCTGTTTAGGTGGGAGTGTCGAGTGGTGAAAGAGGGAAGGCAAAACAAACACAGACGCAGAGGAGAAAGACAGTGACTATGTTTACATGGACATCAGTAATTGAATTATTTGCTAAGTTCTTAATTTGTCTACTTTAACTGCAGTTTGGCACTTTTACTTTCATTCAGGAGCATTTCGTGCATGCCCCCTGTGACAAACCAGATATTGGATGCGAGAATGAACTGCTGGAGAGTGAAGTTTTAATGGAATGTTTGAAACCGCACAGCGAATGGCAAAAAAACCCTCTGAATTTCTCGGTAACTTAGATGTAGGTAGGTAGCATCAGAATACAGTGTGTGTATAGACTATACTGTCACAAAATACACAATGGTAATAATCTGATTAAGGTGTTTACATGTTTAGATTCGGAGAGCCATATTGTCCATAATATTGTAGTGATATTAACGTACTGTAAACCTAGTGACCAAATCATTTTGACTAAAGTATGTCTTTACTAAAAGAAAGACTGGAAGGACTTGGAAGTCTTTTTCATGAATTAATGCTGAAAACTCAAAGATGTCACGTTGTACCCGCCGGCACAGACATCCAGTCTCTACGCTGGAATACACACAAGGATCTAATCGTTTTGACTCGTTCTTCCGGTTTGGAAATAAATTTTTAAGCTGAATTTGCTCAAAACAACGCAAAAACAACCAGTTTTCACTTTTTTGTGAAATATCTGTGTCCTAATAGTGTTTTTAGCAGCGTGGGACACATATATGACTGTCAACATCTCAAAAAATATGTTTAGGTTTTTCATGACCCTTTAAGTGTAAAGCTGCGGTCCCACTGAACTTTTCTTCCCATAGAAGATATTTATATGCAACAGATTGCAAACGTAAGCTCGTGCGACAAATTTGGTAGTTCACTGCATTGGAAAGTTCAAGCTTGGTGAACTCTGACCTGATTGTAAGACCAATCGAAGATCAAAACATGACCTCTCTGGACAGAAATGTAAAATATGGACCAATCGCTCACTTTTTAAAAGGTCTAATCATCTTGTTTAGTCCCGCCCCTTTTTAGCAGCGCTGTACAACAGAATTTTGCACGCTCAAACTGTATGGTGACCGCAGCATAAGTGAAATGTTCAATACTGGAAGCACTTCATGGTGCTATACATTATATGCTGGGAGTGTACATTTTCAAAGTCCTTGAATTTGGTGTCCACAAAAGTGTGAGAACCCTGTTATTGATGTATATTATAGGTGGGCATAGATTAAAAAAATTATCTAGATTAATCTTGGAATTAATCAAGAAATGGCTCATTAGAATTCTGCTGAAGGCATTCAGAATATGTGTGCTACCCAAATAATGACTAAAAGTAAGTCTTTGAGAACGGGTTTTTCAAGCCAGGTGGCGCATTAGACCAGGGGCTCATCTCCTGTTTCCAAAATGCATCACAAACTGCTTGAGAAACTGTTCTACTATGATAATTGGTGATGAAAATAAATGATGTTCAATAAGATATACTTGTGTTTACTAACTGTTTATTCAGTTAAACATGGATGCTAAACTTTAGGCCTACATAAGCTCCAAACAGCGATTTCTGATGACCTTAATCTGACTAAAGTCATCACTGAACTAAACGGAAATGGAATTAAGACATGTGGAGTATACAGATATTAGTGGCATTACTGAAGTAAACACTGCAATCAAACTATTACCGTCATGTAGGACTTTTCGTCATATTTTCCGACAAGATCCGCACACGCGGCTGTCAGTAAAGGACCGTATACACACACACACACACACACACACACACACACATCATGAAATGCGGAATTTTTTTTCTTTCCATTTGACGTGCGTTATTAAATTCCATAACACTTTCACCAGTCCTTACTCCTTAATTGCGTCTAATACCCCAGTTTGTCACAGGGGCATGAATGAAATGTTCATGAGTGAAAGTGAAACTGCCGAACTGCAGTTAAAGTCACCCAAAATTACAGGAAACTCCTACATGAAAGCTCTTCACGTAAACACCTTCATTATATTATTGTCTATTAAGGCAAATAACTAGATTACAGATGTCCATGTCAACACAGTCAGTAGTGTCTCAAAGTTAGTGAAAGATCCAGAAGGGCATCCTGCTGATTTGATTCAGAAGGGCACCAGTCAGATATACATCCACGCTACGATATCAAGGTGAAAGTCATCATAGCTTGCGTAGAATAGACCCAGCTCCCAACCCAACGTTAAGAATAGATTAATGGCGATATTTTTTTTATCGTGTGATAAGAGTCTCGCGTTTACGCAGCATGTCTACCACTATATATATATATATATATAAGACGTGTTTAAACATTAACTTCTGAATGCAGAATTATCCAAACACCTGAGGAGATTTCTCTGCATGAAAGACTCTCGAACACACACCTGAATCTCCAATAATGTAGGAAACTAAATATGAAAGAAATGTGGATGATGTGTCGAGATAATAGACAGAGGACGTAACAAGTATGCACTTTTTCTTGGCAAAAAACAAAACAACATGCTTTTAGAACGCAGTACAGGTATGCAAATTGGGTATGTGTACACAGACTTTTAATTTACAGTCAGCCAGCACAAGGGTTCTGGTGATCTGTCGCGCCATTACAAAATCACCGCATTTAAGATGTGATTTCTTTAAAACTTCACTGGCTGATTGAGATTCAATATAAAGTGGGTCTCAGACTGTACACGAAGCACTGCATTAATTCCATTTTCCCTGTCATGTCTTTAAAATACGAACATTTATTTTACCCCAGTATTTTCAATGGAGTTTCTGTGCTAGTCTGCTGCTACTGACGGCGCTAGAGTTTACACGCTTTATCATCTGGTTTTACGCTTGAGCAACTAAATGAATGCTTAAGACTATTTACAGTTGTTATCAGTGGCTTTGGTGCATTTCTCACAACACGATTTACATTTGAACTGCATTTCTCAAAACAATTAGTACAAACTCCAAAACCAAGCTGATAACCTGCAAAAGCGTGTCGCATGCTCAAAATGGAGAGCTCATTCCTCAAAAGCAAGTATTGATGTCAGTGAAAGTGTCAGTGTCATCAAGATGAAAAGTCCTGACACCATTGTTTATGAACACGATAGTCAGATGGCTCTGTCATGTTTTCATTAGGACAGTTTACTCATTACTCGTGTTCATTTTCTCCAATGCAAAACAGTCAGATTTAGGTGAAAATGCTCAAGACAGCACTATACACTATTAGCACAGCCATTTGAAGACTACAGTAAAGTTAGACATCACTGCGTTTAGTGAGGTATCCGAGTACAAGACACTGAATATGTATGCTTCACATGTTTACTGCAGATGCTCTTTACATTTCTAATTTATTCACAGCATTGTGCAAAAGAATAAACACACTCCTATTTACAACAAACATACACTTCCTTTGGGTCGAGCCGTGCACAACTGGAAACAATAGTGCAGTACATAATAGAGCTGAACCTACAACATACACAGGTCTGTAAATCCTTCATCAAACTGTTCAATTCAGAAGACATTTTCAGGAAAAAATAAAGCTTAAAAATCTTTTATAAAATTTACTTGACAGATTCTGACTAGTTCAACATTTTTATATGTAATGACTCCAGTAATGAAATGAGGACTATTAGTTTAATATGGAGTGACTCACAGGTTTAGTTAATCTTGACTGACATGACATAAGCAGATGATAATGTTATAAGCAGCAGAGAGTTATATGAAAGCGACTGATGCATGTCCAAAAGCATTCGCAATTTGTTGGAAGGAATGAGAAACTGCTACTATGATGTGCACACAGGACTAACTGTTGTGAGAAATGCATTAACTGTTGTGCAAATGTAAATAGTGTCATGAGAAATGCACCAGAGCCACTGAGAACAACTGTAACTGAATGTATTGTATTTACATTACAACATCGACGCTATAAGAGGAACCGTATGAAATTAAAAATAGTCACATTAAGCTTTCACCGAAAGTTTACCGTTGGCTGAAATACACAATCTGTGCATGGAGCCCATTGGGATGCAGCAACAGACTTTTATTTACAGTGTCTCCAGTTTTAAACTGATTTGAATCATCACATACTTGAATAAATTCACAACCGGTTCATCAAGTGTGTGTTTGTCCATTAGAGGAGCTTAAAGTGGGCATCAAGACCATTAAGATGTACTGCCAGCGCATGCAGGAGGAGAACATCACTCGAGCTGTTATTGTGGTGCAGACGGGCATGACACCGTCCGCTAAACAGGTGCTAAAACCACACCGTCTCACTAAAACACAGGCGAGGTTTGACTACACTGTTAATAACATCCACAAATGAGCTGTAATTCATGTTTTTATGGTTTATTTCAGCTTTTGAGTTGCATTATGGGAGCTTGATCTTTCTTACAACAACTTTTAACCCTGAAAAAGTGATTTATGAATATTTTTGAAGGTCCAATCAAATAAAAGTATTTTTTTTAGATGTTAGTATCAGTATGTTAGTTTTAAGGATATCTATAAGCTAGTGCAGGCATGGGCAAACTCGATCCTCGAGGGCCGGTGTCCCTGCAGAGTTTTGCTCCAACACTAATCAAACACACCTGAACACCCTAATTAGTGTCTTCAAGATCACTAGAAAGCTACAAGCAGGTGTGTTTGATTAGGGTTGGTGCAAAACTATGCAGGGACACCGGCCCTCCTGGATCGAGTTTGCCCATCCCTGAGCTAGTGTGTTCCAAAACAGTGACGAAATTCACATTTAGAGGATATAAACATCTAAAGCTTGCAGTTTGTCACGTCCTCCTAAATCACAGGTGTCAAACTCAGTTCCTGGAGGGCCGCAGCTCTGCACAGTTTAGTTTCAACCCTATTTAAACTCATCAGATCAAACTAATTAAGTCCTTCAGGCTTGTTTGAAACCTACAGGTAAAGCTGCGGTCACACTTGACTTTTCTTCCCATAGACTTCCATTCATAAGCATGCGAATGCATCAGACCGGAAACGCAGGGTCATGTGTCAAGTTTCACATGTCGCTGCGGTGCAAAGTTCAAGCTTGGTGAACTCTGACCTGCGAAATCGCATCACTTGACTGCGTGAGACCAATCGAGGATCAAAACACGACCTCTCTGGACAGAAATTTAAAGCATGGAGCAATCGCTCGCTTTTTTTAATGTCTAATTATCTTGTTTAATCCCGCCCCTTTTCGCCGCATGGCACGACAGAATTTCGCACACACAAAGCCCAGTGTGACCATAGCTTGAGTGTGTTGGAGCAGGGTTGGAACTAAACTGTGCAGAGCTGCAGCCCTCCAGGAACTGGATTTGACACCTGTGTCCTAAATGAATCAACGATCAGCTCCTACTTCAGTTTCATCAGATCTTCTGACCAATCAAATGCTCTCTAGTGTCTGACATGCCCTGTCCTCTTTCTAGACACTTCTCATTTGCTTTTCATTTGATGGGCAACCACTCTCACTGGCAGAGCTGTGATAAAAACCACACTATTGGCTGCTTTTGTAAAATAGGAGGAGCTACTCTGTCCCACCCTCTCTTAAAAAAAAAATGCACATGTAAAAGCACTTAACGAGAGCTTTAATGGTGCGCAGATGCGGATGAAGCATCAAGTGCGAGTGATTTACATGTTAAGTCAATGCAAAGACGCGAAACAGACATTCTGCTGCGCAATTGACCCTTTGCTAAGCCCCGCCCTCCTTAGTTACTGTTGCTACGCCTGTCAAGCTTTCATGCCTGGCACGTCTTTTACAATGTGTATGTGCCAGTGTCAGACATTCCCAGGGATATAACTAGTCATTTTTGGCGAACAGGTGAGATATCAGAGAAATCAGACAAAAAAAAAGGACGGCAGTATGCATTACAGGGGTATATTCACCACATAATAGGCAACCGATTAGACACAGGTGTCAATTCCAGTTCCTGGAGGGCCGCAGCTCTGCACAGTTTATTTTCAACCCTAATTAAACACACCTGATCAAACTAATTAAGTCCTTCAGGCTTGTTTGAAACCTGGAGGTAAGTGTGTTGGAACTAAACTGTGCAGAGCTGCGGCCCTCCAGGAATTGGAATTGACACCTGTGGATTAGAGAATAATTGAATCAAAATTGAAGCTAGGTTAGCCTAGCCGTCTCATATGCTGATCATTCAACAGCTTAGTTCATGCACAGCAGGAGAGCTGACATTTAAAAATAATCCAATAATAACTAATTAAACCGTGATTTCTCTATTTTTAGCCAAAAAGCCTGATAGATTAATTGTGCAATGAAATATAGCGTTACTAACCGACAAGGAAACAAGCATGGACAGTGCTTCTACATCATTCATTCATAGAAAGAACAGCCAGAAAGTAGAAACTGATGGATTTGTGCCGAATATTAGCATCATTGACCCATAACAATGTACAGTAACTATAGCCGTCAGCATGTTTGTGTGCTCTTTATACCGTTTCTATTCTGATTTGCAGTTAAGTGGGTAAATAAATTGAAATGCAAATCAAAGTATAAACCGCAGAAGTGAACAAATAGATTTTCCCTACCTGCAAATATTAATCCGACATTAAATATAAAAGCAGACACTAACCCGATATAACGCCGTCACCAATGACTAAATCTCCAAAAGACTGAGGAAAACTTCAGTGATTTGTATCTCTGACATGGTCATGAGGGATATAAATGACTGAAAAGCAGCTGCGGGTGAAGTATATTGATCGCAAGTGCTCAGATTGTGATCACATCTCTGTTTTGTTCTGTTGATTTGTAATCTAAACATTCGTAGCTTGAAACAGATGGAAATATGATTGCTATTAGTATGACTACTATAGCGAGGGCTTAAACGGAGCGGTGCTCATAATATCGAGGGGGGAGGGTGGGGGGGGGGTGGGGGGGGGAAGACAGCCGGGACACAGAACCTGCTTTGTATTTTTGTAGGTAACACAGTTTAGATCTGTTTAGAGTAAGAGGTGTGGGAGTTATTGTCGTCTATCACTGAATGTGTCAGGAATATCGAAACAGAACCAACTTAACTCCACCTCTATAGCGCCCCTCACAGAGCTTAATCCACGCTGGCATTTCTCCTATTGGGTTTTAGGTTTTGGAAAGGGAATAAAACTCCACCACCCTGTTCAAACTTTAAGGACACCGGGTATCAGATTTGCACAATCCATATGATTTGGCTTGTTTTCCTCGCTCGAAAGCTTGACAGAGCGCCTGCGCGTAGCTACAGTTGCTAAGCCACGATTGGTGGGTGGCGGTTTTTGGGTGTGGCTTAGCGAAGGGTTGAGCATTTCAAGAGTTCATGCTTGGCTATTGCTTGATATAAATTTGCAGATTTGGCATGCTGTCCCAGGAGAGAACCCTGAGCTCAGAGATACTTGCTCATGTAGCATGACAGGGGGTTCGAGATCAAGTAGGTCTTGAGAGCTCCCCCTGGTAAAGGAGGATATGGGGTGGGTGGGCTTATTTATTGTAGGCTAGAACTCATCTGATTGGTCTAGCAATGACTATTGATGTGATGCCAGCCGCGATAAATCATATCACGTGCTCCTCTCGAAACGAATTTATAAAACGTAATTTTGTGTGTTTGACGTGCAATTCGCTCCAGTTTGAAAAATCTGAACTTTAGCGCACATTCGTGCCACGTTAACCAATCAGCAGCTTGCTCTTGTAGGGGTGTGACTATGATGTAGCGCCTGCAGTTGGTGTCCTGAAGGGAAATCCTCCTGCCGACAGCCGACAACAGCTCATCAAACTGGGTTCGGCTCAGTCTGAAGCACTGCTGAAAGCCTCCATCATCCAGGCACAGTTTCTGGAGGAGTTTATGAGCTCGGAGCTGGGTGCACCTCTGAAAGAATCTAGTGGACTCAGACACGGCGCCGAGCAGCATTTCAGTCACGAATGGAGCAAATTTAATGTGCAAACGAAGCAAGTAAACTTGATATTTACGCATATATTTGGGTGTGAATCGCACGATTTATTCGAGCATGCTGCATCTGGTGTGAACACAGCATAATAGTGTGCAGTGCTATATCGTCTACAAAAGCTGTGTAATAAACTGCAGCACATTTGCTGTTGTTATTTCTCTAGATATTATTTCTTACACATTATATTAAACTACTAAAACATCAATATAAGTCACTTTATTAAACTGTAGAGTTGAATTTACATCCTTAAAAGTGGACAGAGCAGAGATCTACATCCCATAATGCAACTCACAATTGGAAATAAACACTTGTGAATCACAAAATAAACTGTTCATTACCAGATATGTTCGACAGTGCAGTGTTGTGTTCGTTAACCCATCTGGCTTGGTTCTGCAGTCTCTAGTGGACATGGCACCGAAATACATCCTGGAGCAGTTTATACAACAGGAGCTGCTCATAAACATCACCGAACATGAGGTCAGACACACTACACCAAGGGGTGTCCGAACCCGGCCCTGGAGAGTTTAGCCCAACCATAATCAAACACACCTGAACCAGATAATCAAGCTCTTAAGCTGCGGTCACACTGGGCTTTCCTCCCATAGACTTCCATTCATATGCACGCCAGATTGAAAATGCAAGCTCGTGCGTCAAGTTTCGCCGATCGCTGTGTTGGAAAGTTCAAGCTTGGTGAAATCGCATCACTTGACTGTGTGAGACCAACGAGGATCAAAACATGACCTCTCTGTACAGAAATGTAAAATATGGACCAATCGCTCGCTTTTTTTAATGTCTAATCATCTTGTTTGATCCCTTTTTAGCAGCGCAGCACCACAGAATTTCGCACGCACAAACTCTAATGTGACCGCAGCTTTACTAGATATACTAGAAACTGGCAGGTGTGTTGAAGCAAGTGGGAGCTAAACTCTGCAGGACACCAGACCTCCAGGAGTTTGAACACCCCTGCACAACACAGATTACATGCGGACCGCTGGAAACCTCTGTGCTGTGTTTTTATTAGCAAAATAATCCAAATTCTTCCAATTCACATTAGACTTTCCTCCTGTATTTCTGTTTTAAAGCCCTTTCTATTTTCTCTCGCTGTTTATACTTCTTGATTACTGTTTTTTATTGTTTTTACTTATTGTTTCCTTTTTATTGTCTTTTCTGTCTTTATAGCTAGTAATAAATATTACAATTATAAATATTTTAAATACAAATATTAGTTATATTATATTTACATATATTGGATTTTGAACTACACTACCTGACAAAAAGTCTTGTCGCCCATCCAAGTTTTAGGAACAGTAAATAATAACTTGACTTCTAGTTGATCATTTGCTATATGAAAGGTAAAGGCCTCTAGATGACGCTTATTTGACCACAATAAAATATGATCAGGTCTTGATGTTGAATGATTTCATTAGGACAGTAAGGTCTGACTCTGCTTAGACTAAAGTCTGCTCACTGAACCTTCAATAATGTCCAGTATAGAATATGTGGTCATGCTGCAGTGGAAACAGAATGAATATTGTGTCTGACTCCATCATGAGCTTGGAGGACTGCATCCATACATCTCTGCAATGACTCAAATCACTGATTAATAAAGTCATCTGGAATGGCAAAGAAAGCCTTCTTGCAGGACTCCCAGAGTTCATCAAGAGTCTTTGGATTCATCTTCAATGCCTCCTCCTTCATCTTACCCCAGACATGCTCAATAATGTTCATGTCTGGTGACTGGGCTGGCCAATCCTGGAGCACCTTGACCTTCTCTGCTTTCAGGAGCTTTGATGTGGAGGCTGAAGTATGAGAAGGAGCGCTATCCTGCTGAAGAATTTGCCCTCTCCTGTGGTTTGTAATGTAATGGGCAGTCTTGATACCTCAGGCTGTTGATGTTGATCATCCACTCTGCAGATCTCTAGCACACCCCTATACTGAATGTAACCCCAAACCATGATTTTGACTTATTTCTGTGTGAATCTTGGCTCCATGTGGTTCCAGTAGGTCTTCTGCAGTATTTGTGATGATCAGGATGCAGCTCAACAGATGATTCAGCAGAGAAATCCACCTTCTTCAGCCACTTTTCCAAATGATCAACTAGAAGTCAACTTATTATTTGCTTCTCATACAACTGGGATCCACAACAAGACTTTTGTCAGGTAGTGTATGCCATTTTGTTTGGCATCGGTTAAAAAGGTACTAAATTGTAGCTCTGTATTTCTTTTCTAAATGCTTCTCTTTAAATACATGAATTCATCTGATCTGTATTTGTCTTGCAGTTGGTTCCTGAACACATTGTTATGACAAAAGAGGAAGTGACCGAGCTGTTGGCCAGATAGTATCCAGGGCAGCTATAAAGTCTATTGATATATTTAACATGTCGAAACGCTGTAGTGTTAGCGTAATGCCAAATGAAATTCTTATTCAGTTTTTCAGCTTTTAAAGTCTTGTGAGGGGCAGCACGGTGGCTGAGTGGTTAGCACTGTGGCCTCACAGCAAGAAGGTCGCTGGTTCGAGTCCCGGCTTGACCAGTTGACATATCTCTGTGGAGTTTGCATGTTTTCCCTGTGTTGGCGTGGGTTTCCTCCGGGTGCTCCGGTTTCCCTCACAGTCCAAAAACATGTGCTATAGGGGAATTGAAGAACTAAACTGGCCATCGTGTGTGTGTGTGAATGTGAGTGTGTATGGGTGTTTCCCAGTACTGGGTTGCGGCTGGAAGGGCATCCGCTGCATAAAACATATGCTGAATAAGTTGGTGGTTCATTTCGCTGTCGCGACCCCTGATAAATAAGGGGCTAAGCTGAAGGAAAATGAATGAATTCAATCGATATGATGATATGACAGAATAAACATCGCTAGTAAGATCAGCATTTTAGCCTGAGTGGTATTTTCACCTGTTATTTACGTTTTCTTGACCGTAATCAGTAAGCTGAAGGAGACCCAGTTACCCAGAATTCAGTGTGGCGATCCAGTGGCACGATACTTCGGCCTGAAACGAGGACAGGTCTGTAAATCATTGCTGTTAATGCATGGCAGTGTTGTAATGCTTGTATTGAGGATTTCAGCAGATGCATCAACATCGCTACCATCGTACTGAAATCTGAAAAACATCCATTTTCCGCTAACATTTGAGCTTGTTCTTAAACAGCACTGATTGGCCATTGTGTTCAGGTGCTCAACAGAAATGACTGTGATTGGCTGTGAAGGTCATCAGTTCACCAGTATCCACCGAGTGCAAACACTGATAGACGGACATTGATAAGCGGATAATACACGGAAATACAGTTTAGCTCACAAACATAAATACACTGAAAAAAAAATTATTTTTGAAAAATGGTTGCAATTATTTTAAACAAACAAATCAAATGTAGTAATGTTCAACTTAATTTGTTTGTTTAAACTCAGCCCATATACAGTACATTGTTTTGTAGGTATTGGCATGTTTTATGTGTCCTGCAATTTTTGTGCGTGTGTGTGAAACACAGCTCGGGGGCCAGTCCATCTACTGTGCACAGGTGGTGCTGTCGAGTCATTTTTCCACACCCACTTCCGAAACCTATAACAAACGTAATGTCGTGAGTTTTCAGGCATGTTTAGACCCTCAAAATCGTGATTCATTCCGGAAAAGAACAATAATAAGAAATCGTTCCAGTGCTCGGTCCCTAAAAATACAAAATCTACCCCTATCTCCCTGACTATGTATAAAAACAGGAGAAAACATTTACATAAAAGAAAAGTGTGGCATCCCCTACTTACCGTGTAGCTTGAATATTTACAATATAAACACACAAAACAAAAATAACAAGAGGGGGAAACACGGATGGATACACAACAAATACCTAAAGTTTACACACCAACACGGGAAACACAATAAAAAATAACACTTAGCAACACAATAGTTTTTATAGCACACCAAACGCAAAACAACACGCCAACCAAACTCGCTTTCTCGCCCCACGCCTATTTTCCCTTTTTAAAGGATGCCCTGGGTCACTTAAGCAGATCCCAGGGCACGACGTCTGCGTAATTGGGGCGGGGCCTGCAGATGTAAAGAGAGAGAGAGAGACACACACACACCTGCTAACACAACAAACTGTATTTCAGAATAACGCGAAAAAAAAAAACGTGAAATAAAATGGTAAAATAACAGTGAGTACGTTTACACGGACACCAATAATTCGATTTTAATATGATTAAGACAATACTCTAAGAGTCTACCATGTAAACAGCGATTTTTGATCAATTTAATTTGATTAAGGTCATAATCAAACTAAATAGAAATGGATTAAGACATGTGGAGTATGCCGATTTTAGTCGCATTATTGAAGTGCAGCACAGACATGTAAACACCTTAAACTATTACCGTCATGTAGGACTTTTCGCCGTGTTTTGCGACAGGATAGTCTATACACACACGGCTGTCTGACACTATTATCTGCACCTACTGAGTCAGTGAAGACCACAGATACCTGCATCACCAAACGCTGAGTTTTTTTTTTTCTTCCTCCAGCAGTTCATAGTTATCCAATATCTCGTTTGTCAGGGGGGCATGCATGAAATGTTCCTGAATGAAAGCGAAAAACTGCAGTTGAAGTCGACAAATTAAAAATGAAACACCTGAAATCACATAAAACTCTGGAAGATACGTGGATATCACCGTGATGCATTGATATTAATCGAATTATGTGTTATAAGATGTAAAACGGGATCATGAAAGGAACACTCAAAAAGCAGCTCATGTAAACGCCTTAATCTTATTATTGTCTTAATTAAATTAAAGCAAATAATTTGATTACTGATGTCCATGTAAACATATGGGAGTTTAGTAAATCTAGGACAATTAAAGTATTAACAGCAGGGGCGTAGCAACCGGGGGGACGGGGGGATGCGTCCCCCTCACTTTTAGAGACAGACCATTTAGAAACAGGTGATTAATAATTATATGAACGTATGATCTCATACAGCCGCCCCCCCCCACTTTTAAAATGTCCGCTACGCTCCTGATTAACAGTAAGTGTAAAACAACCACCACAACCAGCCAGGACATTCTCTTGTCAGGATAGAAGCAATATCAAAATCAACACGTATGCCAGCGAATTTGATGAAAACTCCACGTTTATCATGTACAATACAGGGAAATGGATGTTTTTAAAATGTCGATGTTGTGTTGTGATTGTGTTTGTGGTGTTCACACACAGGTGGTGAAGATCATCCGGCCCAGTGAAACGGCAGGACGCTACATCACATACAGACTCGTACAGTGAAGTCCAGCAGTGTCTTATTTTTACTATCTCGTTTTATTATTGGAGTTATTATTATTTATTATTTGTGCCGTCTGCATTTTGTGTTCTATAATGGATGATTGAGATGTTTGTGATTGACCGCAACAGTTATGTATTTAAATTTAGATTCGATATCCTTTCTATTGTAATCCTGTACTATGTTTGCTTTTGAGAAAAGGGGAAAATAAACAGTTTTGTTTTGTGAATGGGATCAGGGTTATAATTATCTAACAGCACATTGGTGGTATTAAACACAATATAAGCAGAATAAAGCTACGGTTACACTGGACTTTTCTCCCCATAGACTTCCATACGCACATGAATGTGTAAGGCTGTGCGGCAAGTTTCGCATTTCGCTGTGTTGGAAAGTTCAAGCTTGGTGAACTCTGACCTGCGAAATCGCATCACATGATTGCGTGAGAACAACCGAGGATCAAAACATGACCTCTCTGGACAGAAATTTAAAATATGGACCAATCGCTTACATAAAAAAAATAATAATTTAATTAATCCCGCCCCTTTTTGCAACGACAGAATTTCGCAAGCTCAAACTCTAGTGTGACTGCGGCATAACTCACTCTGGTTTAATTAATTAATACAAAAAATAATGCACACCTGAGGTGGTGATGTCGAAGCCGTTAAGCTATGGTCACACTGGGCTTTAAATTCTGTCGTGCGGCGCTGTGAAAAGGGGCGGGATTAAACAAGATGATTAGACATTAATAAAGCGAGCGATTTCTCCATGCTTTAAATTTCTGTCCAGAGAGGTCCTGTTTTGATCCTCGATTGGTCTCACGCAGTCAGGTTAGAGTTCACCTAGCTTGAACTTTGCACCGCAGCAACATGCGAAACTTGACGCATGACCCTGCGTTTCCGGTCTGACGCATTCGCGTGCGTATGAATGGAAGTCTATGGGAAGAAAAGTCAAGTGTGACCGCAGCTTCACTCCTCAAGTGTGCATCATTTTCCAATAATTTAATGGACCGAAGTGCATTATTCTGCTTATACCACAGTTCCCACAGCTGCAGTCACTGTTTAGATGTTGTGTTTCAGACTTTATTTGTCAGGTTTTTTGTCCTCAGACTGCTCCTGTGTGTAGCACTAGTGTCTCACACATCTCCTCTGAAGCCTTCTGTTGTGTTTTGATGTGATTTTTCACTGTGAGAACTCCTCATTCAGTGTAGTGATATGGAGCTGTAATGTGCTCAACCTCTTGCCGGAACTACTTTAGCTGTGCATTTATTTGGCAATTACCAAACACCTTAAAACACAGGTGTCAAACTCAGTTCCTGGAGGGCTGCAGCTCAAAAGTTCCTCAGTCTTGTCTGAAACCTCCAGGTAATGCTGTGGTCACATTAGAGTTTGTGCGTGCGGAATTCTGTTGTACATCGCTGCGAAAACGGGCGGGATTAAACAAGATGATTAGACATTTAAAAATGTGAGCGATTGCTCCATGTTTTAAATTTCTGTACAGAGAGGTCATGTTTTGATTTTTGATTGGTCTCACGCAGTCATGTGATGCGATTTCACAGGTCAGAAATCACCAAGCTTGAATTTTCCATTGCAGCGAGCTGCGAAACTTGTCGCATGATATTGCGTTTCCGGTCTGACCCATTCAGGTGCGTATGAATGGAAGTCTATGGGGAGAAAAGAGCAGTGTGACCGCAGCTTTAGTGCAGTGCTGCGGCTCCCCAGGAACTGATTTTTGATACCCCTGCCTTAGAATGATCATCAGCCAATCAGAATCAAGTATCCAACAGTATCCTGTAGTGTATATATATATATATATATATATATATATATATATATATATATATATGTATATATAAAATATTTGTTTTCCTTTATACTGTATATAATTGAATTGATATAATGCGATAGATAGATAGACAGACAGAGACAGACAGATAGATAGATAGACAGACAGACAGACAGACAGTTAGACATATAGACAGACAGATAGATAGATAGATAGAGCTGAGCATATATAAGTACACCCCTCACAAATCTCTCTTTTAAATTTATATTTTTAAAAGGAAGCTATACAATATTATATTTGTGCATGTACATTAGATTAATCAGTACTGAAGCCAAATCTGGAGCTTATCTAACAAAATAATTTACAATAATGGTTCAAAAACTAGTACACACAAATTTATGTTATAGAAAAATATTAAATAAAACATTTCTGCAATATTTTGCTTGAGTTTAATTGTATTATCTTTCAATTTCTAAATATGTTTGGTGACTAAAATACTATTTTAATAAATATATCAGTTTAATAAATCTGTTTTGTTTAAATGCAACAAAATACATTGCCTATATTCACTGAGAAATGGAGAAAAATATTCATTTTCTAAATGGGCTGTACTTAATTATGCTGAGCACCAGTGGTGTAGTCCTAAAAAAATAGGTGGTGAGCTATTATCCACCCAATCCAAATTTTAAAAATAGTAAAGGAAATGACAAAAGTCAATGTATCTTTGACTCATTTGAGATATATATATATATATATATATATATATATATATATATATATATATATATATATATATTTATAGATCAGGAGCGGGATTTTGCCGCCGTTTTTATATCAAATTTAAAGGGGACTGAGGCGATCATTTAGTAGTGTACAGGTAATCGCAAAAGTGTTAGAGGGGCTGAATGGAAATATAGGAGGGCTAAAGCGACGCCTATGCTGTTTTATAATTTTACTTGAACGTTTCAGCAAGACCTCATTCAGCTGATTTATTGATTTATTGTGATCTTCGAAAAACTCAAATACTCAATGCACAAAAATGAGGTAAGTCTAATCACCAAAACAAGTGAGTATACCGAGAGTATGATCCTCAGAAGTCGTAATACCCAAACAGCTCGTGGAAAAAGTAGGCATACTGAGTATACGTGCATATAGCAAGGACTACACCACTGCTGGGCACTATATCTATCCATCTATCTACAGTGCATCGGGAAAGTATTGATAGTGCTTCACTTTTTCCACATTTGTTTATGTTATAGCCTTATTTCAAAATGGATTAAATTCATTAATTTCCACAAAATTCTACACACAATCCCCCATAATGACAATGTGAAAAAAAGAGTTTTTGAAATTGTTGCAAATTTATTCAAAATAAAAAACCTATAAAATCACATCTACATCAGTATTTACAGCCTTTGGTGTGAAGCTCTAAATTGAGCTCAGGCACATTGTTTCCACTGATCATTCTTGAGCTGTTTCAGCAGCTTCATTGGAGTTCACCTGTGCTCAACTCAGCTGATTGGACATGATTTGAACAGGCATACACCTGTCTATATAAGGGCCCAGGGTTAACAGTGCTTGTCAAAGCACAAACCAAGCATGAAGACAAAGGAATTGTCTGTAGACCTCCGAGACAGGATTGTTTCGAGGCACAAGGCTGGGGAAGGTTACAAAAACATTTCTGCTGCTCTGAAAGTTCCAATGAGCACAGCGGCCTCCATCATCCGTAAGTGGAAGATGTTTAACCACCAGGACTCTTCCTAGAGCTGGCCTACCATCTAAGCTTAGTGATCAGGGGAGAAGGGCTTTAGTCAGGGTGGTGATCAATAACCTGATGGTCACTCTGTCTGAGCTCCAGCGTTCTTCAGTGGAGAGAGGAGAACCTTACAGAAAGATAACCATCTGTGCAGCAATTCCCAAAGACAGGTGTGCCAAGCTTGTGGCATCATATTAAAAAGACTTGAGGCTGTAATCGCTGCCAAAGGTGCATCAACAAAGTATTGAGCAAAGGCTGTCAATACTGATGTACATGTGATTTTACAGCTTTTTATTTGCAATAAATTTGCTACAATTTCAACAATTTTTTTCACATTGTCATAATGGGGGATTGTGTGTAGAATGTTGAGGAAATCAATCAATTTAATCCATTTTGGAATAAGGCTGTAACATAAACAAATGTGGAAAAAGTGAAGCTCTATAAATACTTTCCGGATGCACTGCTTATACAATATTATACTGCATGTGTATAATATATTTACATATAATACCGAAGTAAAAAATAATTTTACATGCAAACACAGAAACTAATAAATATTACAAAAACCAAATGAAAAAAAAAAAAACAATTCAAACTGAAATTAAAACTAAAACAGAAAACAAAAATTAAAGCCATTTCAAACTCTCCAAAAAACTATTATTATATATTAATATATTATATATAATATTAGCTTAAATCCCAACTCAAGTTTACAAAGTGCAACATAGAATGTAAAACAAATTAAGTACAAGTTATATATTTATTGGATATAAATGTGTCCAGAAATATATACAGATTCATTGTAGAGGCTGTAATTCAGTCACCATGTGGTACAGTCAGGTCAACTGGTTAAGGATTTTTTTTAGTTAATATGATGACACTACAATCCCGCCTTTAAACTAGATTTAGACACACAACACATCACTTCAGAAACAATAATAATGCAGAAATATGAGATGTAAACACTTACAAATAAAGCACATGCGTGACTGAATAATACACACTTACTACCACTATTAAAACACAAATGTAATATAAAATATATATACGAGCGTTAAAACCAGCACTGACCAGCAGTACGACTGTTGTTAGTTCATTTTAACCGTAACACAATTTCATGCTCATTTGCAAAAATAAAACAAACTCCAGTGCATTAATGAAGCTATAATAAATATTGAAAAACAAAACGTTAAACTCTGCGTCTTATGGCCAAAAATATATGGAGATTTTATGCAAAGCTCTTTGAATATTTACAGGATACGGATCATATTATATTAATACACGTTTCAGTAATGTTTGCATTCCAGTTTCGCTCATTTATACACTAGTGCATATTTGTATAATAATAATGATATAGAGAATTTACCCACACATCATCTGAATATAAACACCAAAAACATGATATAGGCAATCAGTTCATATCAGATAGTATTGGAAATAAGACTGATTTCAATAGAAAAAAATAGTTAATATGCACTACGATCAACAATTTAAGATTTTAATAATTCATAAGACACATATTCTGCATTTATTTGATTAAAAAATACAGTCAAATTGTGAAATATTATTAGAATTTATAATAAATGTTTACATATTAAATGTAGGTTAAACATGTATTCACTGCTGTGATGTAAAACTGAATATTCAGCATCATTAGTTAAATGATCCTTCAGAAATCATTATAATATGATGATTCGCTGTACTATAGAGATGAATATTACTTGCTTACTTATAATAATCGTTCATGGTTTATACACTAGTGCATATTTATATAATAATATAGAGAATTTAACTTCCATCATCTGGATATAAACACCAAAAATATGATATAAACAGTCAGATAGTATCAGATAGTATTGGAAATGAGACTGATTTCAATTCTAGAAAAATACAATAAAATAAAATAAATGTTTAATATACACTACCGGTCAAATGTTTGAGATCAGTATGATTTCAATGTTTATATAAGACGCCTATTCTGCATTTATAATTTAAAAAATAAAGTAAAATGATGAAATATATAGAATTTATAGTAATCGTTTACATATTGTAATTTAATTACTTGCTTTGATGTAAAATTGAATATTCAGCATCATTACTCCAGTCTTTAGTTAAATGATTAATCATAAAATCATTATATGTGTTGATTTGCTGTTCTATTATTGGTACTCAATCATTAATAATGCTTTTTATTATTATACATTTAAAAATATATATATTTTCCTGCTTCATATTTATGTGGAAAAGATCTATTTTACATTTCAGGATGTTCAAAACAGCAATTACTTGAAATAAATATACTTTTTTTAACATTATAAATGAATAATTCTTGAATAACTGAAGGTGTTTATGATGAATAAACGTAAATACATTTTGTGATGGACTGCAACAATTATGCATTTAAATTTAGATTTATTTAGGTTCATGCAAAAATATTTATGTTTGTGAATGGGCGACGCATTCATTTTCATTCAATTTTATTTTATTTTATTTGTATAAAACAAAGTTGGTCATAGAAAACAATAGCTGACTAGGAAGTTAAAGCTTTTCTGAAGTTCAGGTTTTGCATTCAAGTCAGTTGTTCATCTACAAATGCAGGGTTCCACAAAACTCATTCATGCTGTCTCAACACAAATCTATTAAGTCAGCTTAACAAATATAAGTAAATTATTTAGCAGATTAGTAGAGTAGTTAAACAATTAAGTTGTGCGGCAAAAATCTCAAGAATAGTTTTACGGATCATTTTAAATATGAACAAGAAGCAAACTAAATTTTTTGAGTGAATAAATGTGTATTTGCACCTTTCAACATTCAGAAAATGTTGAAAAAAATAATATTATCAAATATATCGGTAAGTACATTGTGCTCAGTATGATTATAATGATCTTATTTGGATAAATGACCATTAATGAAAAAAGGAGCATTTTATTTTGTGTTTTTTGTTTGGTTGTTTAGTTTTTAATATATATACATTTCCTTTTATTTTGTATAATTTGTAAATGCAGCAAGGTAATTGTTGTAAAAAGCATGTAAAGTTTTGTATTTCAATGTGTACAAACTGAAAATGAAAATAAAAACAATATATCGGCGATTGGTCAAACACTCCATATCAGTGCATCCCTACTTATAATCACAATTAATGTCTTCTTGATCATCAAATAATCAAGGTATACTGTCTTCTGAAGAATCATGTGACACTGAAGTAAATGCAGCTTTAAAATCACAAAATTAAATGACATTTTAAAATGCATTTAATAAGAAAACGTTTATTTTAAAGAGTAATAATACTTTACAATTTTACTGCATTTTTCTATGAGAGAAAGTGGGCCATAGAAAAGAATAGCTGACTAATGAAGATAAAGCTTCTCTGAAGATCAGGGTTTACAATAAAAGCAGTTGTTCAACACTGTAAAAAATGTTCCACACACTTCATTTGTTTTTCCAACACAAATTCATTAAGTTAACTTAACTCTACTAATGAATCTACTTATATGTGTTAAGTTATGCGCCAAAAACCTCAAGAATTGTGTTGCTTCAGATGATTTTAAATAAGTAGCTTGAACAAGAAGCAACATTATTTGAACGAGTGAATCAATTGAAAAACTCCATTTCAGCGCATCCCTACTTAAAATCATAATAAACGTTACTTGATCAAATAATCAAATTATAGTGATTTCTGAAGAATCACGTGACACTAAAGACTGGAGTAATGATTGGAGTTGCTTTGGTTTACTTTGCTTAGAAATTGACCCTTGTAAAGTGGATTAATGAACCACCCCAGTTTAAATCAATGGCTGCTTGCAGTCTGTAGCATTAACAAACCTTTCCTATTTTATTAGACCTGGGATCCTTTCTTTGATTACCCGGGAACCTCTAAGTCCCTAAGAATAAGACTCGGCCTGGACAAAAGAAATGTAATCTGCCTTTCTGTAAAATAATTCAGCATCTTATGTCCTTATTTGTTTATTTAATTACTATTTAATTTTATTACTTTTATTTTTATTATAATTTTTCATGTGGGAGTCAGGATTGTAACTATATAAATGATGGACTTATATAACTTATTACTCAATGTCATTTGTTTTTGCACTAAAAACATTAAATAAAATTATATTTGGAAAAAAATTTGAGTAAGAAAACAGCTACTTTAAACAGTAATACTTCACATTATCACTGTGCTTTTGATCAAATAGGCTTCTTGTATACGCATGACGCACTCAAAGCTCTGGCAATGGTGTAAGTACATGTTCAGGATTCTGCTCTTACTGCTGAGATCTGCTGCTGTTTTCTGCTGGCTCTGGGATGCTCTGTTCTGGGATGGTTTCGGAGACGAGGCCGCTCAGATCTAGACTCACTCTGGGACTCATCTGGTCGTCTTCTGTGCTGGTTTCGCTCTCCTGACTGACCAGAGGTGGGTGGTTGGGTCTGAATCCAGCAGCCAGATCCTCCACATCCGAGTCTGATTCCAGAGAGCGCTCCTGAGAGCCTGACGAGCCCACTGAATCGCCTGCGCACATGCATACACACAAACACACACACACACACAGACACGCAAAATATTTAATAGTTATCTAAATATTCATTCATTCATTTTCTTTTCGGCTTAGTCTCCGTATTAATCTGGGGTCGCCACAGCGGAATGAACCGCCAACTTATTCAGCATTTGTTTTATGCAGCGGATGCCCTTCCAGCTGCAACCCATCACTGGGAAACACTTATACACATACACTACGGACATTTTAGCCTACCCAATTCACCTGTACCGCATGTCTTTGGATTGTGTTTGCATGTTCTCCCATGCGAACGCAGGGAGAACATGCAAACTCCACACAGAATGCCAACTGACCCAGCCGAGGCTCAAACCAGCGACCTTCTTGCTGTGAGGCGACAGCACTACCTGCTGCGCCACTGCATTGCTCCGTTATTTAAATATATATATATTTTTTAATAGTTATCGCTTCTGATATTTGCAATATGTAGTGTTGTCTCACCGCACTCCTGACGGGATCTGATTGGCTCTTCATGAGCTCCAGTCTCGCTGTCCTGAATGAGGAAGAAGATCATAATTTAAGCATTAACAGCAGTACCACTTTCTCATTCTCATGATCTGTGTTTCCATCCAAAGATGCCAATTAGATTTATCCGCAAAACTGGAATATCACACAAAACATTTGCAAATACAGCGGCGTTTCCATCTAATGAGAAACAAGAGAACAAAATCATCACTTCCTGATAAACTGGAGCAAATATCAACCAGAGAAATGTAGTTTAGTGAGTTTGGAGAAGTGTAGGGCTCAAATGGTAAATTGCATGTTCAAAAATTGACGGAGACCTGAGTTGAAAATGAAGAAGTTTTATTTTGAATGCAAGAAGTTAGAGAGTACCAGTTCTGCGCAGGAGAGATGTAATTTCAATTCAGCTCTGGTCTCTTTTAGGCTCTCCATGTTTTATAATGTCTTTCACACACTATCTAATCCCAACCCTATTGACTTATATGATGTCATCTTGGCAGTTGGACCATTCAGCAAGCAAATGTTCCTCTTTCTGGTATCTTCTCTTGACAGTTGGCCTTGACCCTCGACTAGGCAAATGTTTCAGAGCACGAACACACAGTTCATACATTTCAGAGCTCTCTGCATTTTACACACACCCATGCTCGATAACAGGCAGGTTGCTGAGAGCAGCCCATCAACTCTTCTCTTATGCACATATGGCATTTAACTCCTCAGAAAAAGAAACCCCTTTATGTCTGTATTTATTAGTAAATGTTAAAGCCTAACAATAAAAAATGCTATCCTTCAGAAGCCACTTCTCTAATAAATGAGAAGATGAAGACGAAACACAATGAACGCAGTGAACGTGTTGGCTTTTGGAGGCATGAGATGCTCTTTGGGAGCACAGACAGATGCTCAAGACAGTTCTGGAGGGAATAATAATAGAAGAATAATAATACTGAAGCACTTTGATGACGGATTGGTGGATGATGGGGTTTTAGAAATGAGCAAAACAACATTTCAGATCTTTTACAATGTTCTGGAAACACTGCAAAGTCCATTAACGTCATCATTTTTATCATCTGTTCAAACTAAATCACATCACTTTACTGATGCACATGCTGGAGTTTATTTACTAAATGTGTTTATATCGTAGTTCATGCTCATTTTTTCTAATCAGATAAAGTTTATCCTACTCACTTACTTAAAAAAAATGTATGCACATCTTGTCATTTCCCGTAAACACTTTTTATGCAATATTCCAAAATGCACATAAAAATAGGTGCATGTAAGCAGAGCTAATCACAAACACACTCCAGGACAGGGGTCACCAATCTCGGTCCTGGAGGGCCGGTGTCCCTGCAGGATTTAGCTCCAACTTGCCTCAACACACCTGCCTGGATGTTTCTAGTATACCTAGGAAGACCTTGAATAGCTTGTTCAGGTGTGTTTGATTAGGGTTGGAGCTAAAATCTGCAGGACACCGGCCCTCCAGGAACAAGTTTGGTGATCACTGCTCTAGGATAATACAGTTCA
>NC_079436.1:56566104-56621104 GCF_903798145.1 Danio aesculapii
GCATTAAATAAAAATTCATCATCATCATTTATTAGACTGTGATGGGTTATATTAAAGTTGTCTGGATTTTATAACTCATGACTCTAAATCATGACTTAAAGTAAGTTTTAAGTGATCACTTAAAAGTGACTTGCAGTACTTAAAATACTTTAATTCATAAAGAAAATGTATGTAAAGAAACAATCTTTTGATATATATATATACATATATATACATATACATATACATATATATATATATATATATATATATATATATATATATATATATATATATATATATATATATATATATTTATATATATATATTGTAACCGCGTGTACTGTATCAGGTTAACTTTATATATTCTCGTATCGCGTGTAAAGGCACGTTGAAAACGCAACGCATGCCGCTTTGTTTACGGATCGTCAGCTGTTCCTACACACATGCAACGGTCAAGTTTCAAAATAGTTCAGCTCAGGTTGGAGGTGAGGTGTCTAAATAATATATATATTTTATAGATTTTTCAACAAATAAGTTAGTATTATTATTATTGATTTTTTTTACATTTCTTTTCATTTGTATGACTGAAAAAAAAATATTTTATTACCAAATTAATAATAACTCTAAAACATTTGACTTGAGTTGGTAAAATATTACATAATTGAACTTAATTTAATTTATTTATTTAAATTATTATAATTTACTTAATATTATATTTAGTACAAAATTATTATATATATTTTTTAATAATTTAATTTAATAAAACGTTCATCTTTTCTATTTAATGAAACACTATTTAATTATTTAAGACTACATTTTTATATAAAATAATTATGAATAATTGTTATTGTAATACTATTTTTAGACTAACAAATGTTTATACAGGGCGATGCAGTGGCGCAGTAGGTAGTGCTGTCGCCTCACAGCAAGAAGGTTGCTGGTTCGAGCCTCGGCTGGGTCGGTTGGTATTTCTGTGTGGAGTTTGCATGTTCTCCCTGCGTTCGCGTGGGTTTCCTCCAGGTGCTCTGGTTCCCCCAAAGACATGCAGCACAGGTGAATTGGGTTGGCTAAATTGTCCGTAGTGTGTGAGTGTGTATGGATGTTTTCCAGACATGGGTTGCGGCTGGAAGGGCATCTGCTGTGTAAAACATAAGCTGGATAAGTTGGCAGTTCATTCCGCTGTGGCGACGCCGGATTAATAAAGGGACTAAGTCAAAAAGAACATAAATAATTGAATGAAATGTTTGAACAAGTAAAATATAATTTTGCAAAACTTTAATAGACTATTTAGTAATTTACTATTTAGACTCTAATAGTATTTATTTTAGCAAATTGTAATTATATAATATTAGTTTGAGTACATAAATAATACATTGTGTTGATATTTTCCACATTTAAAGAGACTGACCTGCGTAGATGCTGAATGATGTACTTTAGCGTGGCGATGTTAGCGTTCGGCAGCCGTTTCAGCACTTCTCTGAGTTTCTCCACCAGCGTCAGCACTTCTGCTTCCGTTTCTGGCCCTCGATCCACCAGTTCTGGGCTCTTTACCCCATCAGCGGACTCTGATGCATCAGAGTTCAAGCTCTCCTTGGCCAATCCCATCAGCTCATTATACATCCGGAAGGGCATGATGGGCTCCGGGAGCTGCAGATCACACCGAGAGCAATAATAGAAAAATACACCACATTACATACAGTTCAAGGCAGAATTATTCGCCCTCTTGTGAATTTTTTTTTTCTTTTTAAAATATTTCTTAAATGATGTTGAACAGATTCAGGAATTTTTCACAGTATTTCCTATAATATTTTTTCTTCTGGAGAAAGTCTTATTTGTTTTATTTCGGCTAGAATAAAAGCAGTTTTTAATTTTTTAAACACCATTTTAATATCAATATTATTAGCCCCCTTAAGCAATATTTGTTTTGGATTGTCCGTTCTGTTAAGAACTAAATTCTGAATAAAATTATGTTATTTAAAATGTTCTTTATTTAAAATATTTTTATTATTTACTGATGCGATTTCTAATTATGGTTAACCTTGATAAGCATGTAATATTTAAGATTCATGAGAAATGTAATTTTTTTATCCTTTTTAATTATTTTTCATATAGTGCTGTTTAAGGGAGACATTTTCAACACATTTCCACACTTATTAGTTTTAATAACTCATTCATAATAACTGATTTATTTTATCTTTGCCATGATGACAGTCCATAATATTTGACTAGATATTTTTCAAGATACTAGTAGTATTTATCTTAGTGACATTTAAAGGCTTAACTAAGCAAGTTAGGTTAACTAAGCAAGTTAGGTTAACAAGACAAGTTATTGGACAACAGTGTTTTGTTCTGATTTTTCAAGAGGGCTAATATTATTGACCTCATTCAAGTAGGGCTGCACGATATTGGAAAAAACATACATTACGATATTTACAGTTTTCTGCGACTTATATCACAATGTTTCTCAAGATAACCTGCTTAAAATATAATAAACAAATTACAAGCAGAGATAAATAAAGTTGAGCAAATATAGAAATAGGGCGCAGTTGGTAGTGCTGTCGCCTCACAGCAAGAAGGTCTCTGGTGTAAGCCTCGGCGGGGTCAGTTGGCTATATGCAGTTTGCATGTTCTCCCTGCGTTCGTGTGGGTTTCCTCCGGGTGCTTAGGTTTCCCCTACTGTCCAAAGACATGCGGTACAGGTGAATTGGGAAGGCTAAATTGTCCGTAGTGTATGAGAGTGAATGAGTGTGTATGGATGTTTCCCAGAGATGGGTTGAAGCTGGAAGGGCATCCGCTGCGTAAAACATATGCTGGATAAGTTGGCGGTTCATTCCGCTGTGGCGACCTCGGATTAATAAAGGGACTAAGCCGAAAAGAAAATGAATGGAATATAGAAATAATAAAGTCTAACAGTATACAGGTAGAGAAATAAAATAACCAAATGTACAATAAAGCGATTTATTCTTCATTGTGTAAATAATTGAATACAATCTTTGATAAAGCTACATAAAACATAATAATTCCTTGTGGCCAAATGCTTTAAACTGGCCTAAAATGTTTACACCGGGCTTAAAAACACAAGCAACTGATACACTTTCACTTTATGTTATGGTTAAACTAAAGCTCTCATGTGTTCTGTTGTACCTAGTCAACTATAATACTGACTCCATATTGCACGTTCTGCGATGTGACTATTGCGAATTTACACATTGCGATATTGATGCTGAAATTATATATATTGTGAAGCCCTACACTCAAGTCATACACCCTTAAAAATGTTGTAAGTTGTTGTAAGCAAATATTTGGGCAAATCCAAGGGTTGGGTTAATTTTTTTTATTAAATGTCAATGATTTTTATCCCAACAGTTGGATTTGTCTATATTTGTCCAACATCCCAGGATGTTTTAGAGTGTATACACCTAGGGGGAGTAAATCATGAGCCAATATTCAATTTTGGCTGAATGAACCCTTTAGAAAGTAAAGCCGTAACCCTCACCTGTCTCAAGTAGAGCTTTAACACATTACTGATGTCGTGTGGAGACGCCTGTGAGAGCTCCACCAGCTCTTTTCCATTCTCAAAGGCCTGACACAACTTCTCCACACGGGTCTTCACTCCATTCACACGATAGATTCCCTGAACACATGCAAAATAAAGCATTACTCTAATACAGATTAGTGCATCGCATTTCTGAAGCCTCCAAGCATCAACACAACCAGCCTCTGCTGTTGCTCACAATCTACAACACTATGGGGCTGTTGAATGGAAAAGCACGCTCTGTGTGAATGGCCCCTCATTATTTTTATCATCTTTTCTCTCATACCTTCATTTTGAGCGCTCTCCTCTCAATCTCAGTGATGCATTTCTTGATGATGAAGGGAACGGCGTCCTCTTTACCCTGCAGGACTTGAGAGAAATCCCGACCGAAGAGCTGCAAGCGGCCCTGGAGCTTTTTATGTCCACACTGGATGGCCAGAGACTCCAGACATTTCTTATGACATGCTAGAAAACACTGAAACAAACACACACACACACACATTACACATCTAGCTAGGCCACTGTGGTAGGGCGATCTTGGTTTGCTTGCTGCATATCCAGGAGTTAACTAAAACAAAGGAGCCAGAGCTTTTGCAAGGCTGGCCCCAAACTAACAGCTTACCAATGTCGTTTCAAACAGTATCATCTCTTTCTTTGTTTAAATCCAAGCCTAATTCACATTTTTTTATCTAAAGAGCAAATTTTTGATGTTATTTTTAATTCTAATGTACATTCTTTTGTTTTTATTGTTTTGTACAGCACTTTGGTCAACAGTATTTGTTTTTAAATGTGCTTTATCACTAACCTACTAACTAACAGGGTTCGCAAAACTGCTAGCCCGACATCCCAGGGCTATTATGTTGTCCAGTTGGGCTACCAAAAATTCATTAATTCACCCTGCCGTTCCACTGGGCTATCTTAAAGAGTGGAAAAATATATCCTCTTTCAATGCTTTTGCATTCTCTCACGAGGAAACACTGTCAATACTTGTTTGAATTAGCATTTGCACTATAACTGGTGTCACCAAAAGAACCGGTACTTCTTTTATTATTATTTTTTTTTTTAAGATTTATTTTTGGCCCTTTAGCCTTTATTAGATAGGACAGTAGTCAGACAGGAAGTGAAGTGAGAGAGAGAGAGAGAGAGGGGGGGGGGGGGGGTACGGCACCATATGTCGGCGCGCTAACCACTAGGCCATTGCGCCGACAAGAACCAGTACTTCTGTACCAAGTTGCTTAAAAAAAATAAAAAATAAAATAAATAAATAAATACATACATACAAAGGTATATACATATATAAAGGTAGGCCTAACAGGTTTTCAAAAGATTTTAGGGACAATAAAAAAAACCATAAATAAATAAATATGTTTTGATAAACTTTTCGAAATATATATACTGTAAGTTGCCTATAATGAATGCCCTTATAACTTTCTTTTTATTTTTATAATTGTACACTTCCTGATAAAAGTCTTGTCGCCCATCCAAGTTTTAGGAACAACAAATAATAATCTGACTTCTAGTTGCTCATTTGGTATCAGAAGTAGCTTATATGAAAGGTAAAGGCCTCTAGATTACGCTTATTTGACCAAACTAAAATATGATCAGGCCTTGATTATTAATAATTTAATTAGGACTGTAAAGTCTCACTTTGCTTAGACAAAAGTCTGGTCACTGAACAGAAATATTGTCCAGTATAGAATATGTGGTCATGCTGCAGTGGAAACAGAATGAATATTGTGTCTGACTCCCATGAGGACTGCATCCATACATTTCCTTCACCAAACTTGACTGATTTCTGTCAGAATCTTGGCTCTATGTGGGTGCCAGTAGGTCTTCTGCAGTATTTGTGATGATTGGGATGCAGTTCAACAGATTCACAGAAAAAAAATAAAAATAAAAAAATTCCACCTTTTGCCACTCTTCCAAATGATCAACTAGAAGTCGTTATTATTTGTTGCTTTTACAACTGGGATCGACGACAAGACTTTTGTCAGGTAGTGTATGTATTTCTTATTATTTAGTAAATAATATCTTTTCCATTTGGGCCACTCAAATTTTTTTCGGACAATCAAAATCTGAAATGTGCTTGCCCAAAAGGCTACCAGGGATTTAGAAATTTTACAAGCTTTGACTAACTTACTAATATTACATTAACAGTTTCAGGAGAAAACTTCAGGAGAAAAGGATAGTTCATCCAAAAATGAAAATTGAACATTTGTTTTTCCTACAATGAATGTCAAAGTTTCCTAGTTTCCAACATGCTTTAAAATATCTTAATTTGTGAAGAATATAAATTTTTGGGTGAAGCGTCCCGTTTAAAAGAGCTCTTGTTTCATATGTATACAGGTGAAGTCAGAATTATTAGTCCCTGTGTATATATTTTCCCCCAATTTCTGTTTAACAGAGAAAAGATTTTTATCAACACATTTCTAATCATAACAGTTTTAATAACTCATCTCTAATAACTGATTTATTTTCTCTTTGCCATGATGACGGCACATAATATTTGACTAGATATTCTTCAAGATACTAGTATTCAGCTTAAAGTGACATTTAAAGGCTTAACTAGGTTAATTAGGGTAAAGTTAGGGTAATTAGGCAAGTCATTGTATAACAGTGGTTTGTTCTGTAGACAATGTAAACAAATATTGCTTAAGGGGGCTAATAATGTTGAGCTTAAAATCATTTAAAATTAATAAAATTGCTTTTATTCCAGCCGAAATAAAACAAATAAGACTTTAAATACTGTGAAAAATTCCTGAATCTGTTAAACATCTTTTGGGAAATATTTAGAAAAGAAAACAAAATTCACGAGTAATTCTGACTTCAACTGTGTATGAAGCAGATAACAGTTTTGTCTGAGACTGAAGATTATAAATCCACTGAAATGATCGGTGTTACCTCTTCACATTCTGCACCCTGGAAATAAACGTAGCTGTCACATTCTCTGCACTTTGATGGCGTGCGAAGTTTGCGCAGCCGATGGGTTTTTGCAGCTTTGGACAATCCCACGTTTCTGAACGGTCCAGTGGGAGCCACGATTTCTGGTTCAATCCCATTTATACCTGAAACATCCAGACACATTAATAAAAGTGTAAAGTTTGGTGTGTGTGATCAGAATATAGATGGGAACAAATCTGTAAAATTTGGCGTTTTCAATTACAATATAGCGAGACATGTGTTGGCGTAGGTTTCCTCCGGGTGCTCCGGTTTAGGTGAATTCGTGAACAAAATTGGCCGTGTGTATGAATGTGTGAATGAGTGTATGGGTGTTTCCCAGTACTGGGTTGAGCTGGAAGGGCATTCGCTGTGTAAAACATATAATGGATAAGTTGGCGGTTCATTCCGCTGTGGCGACCCCTGATGAATAAAGAGACTAAGCCGAAGGAAAATGAATGAATGAACTGACTTGTAATTGATCACTTACTTTGTTCAAACTGGGTCATGGCACCATCTCGCTCCTCTAAATCTTCATTGGATGATAAAGTGGCTGCAGACACCGGCCTTGATGGTTTTGAGATGTCTCCTAAGATCAAAACATTAAACAATATTACTTTATCGGTGTGTTTTTACTTCTTAATAGCGTAAAGCAGACTGATTTTGGATTTTTTCAGACCTGTGCTGTTGGTGGGAGAGCCCAGTCCACTTCCAGGACCAACACTGTCAGTGTCACTCAGTGTGGACGGCCAGGACTTATGAGCCTGATGATGATCCCGAACTGCAGAGATAAAACAGCACTTCAGGACTCTGTTTGTTTTATTGTGTGAGGTATGGGACTGGGTAATAATGTAAAAATCTCAAATCATTATACAAGTCATCTCACATCCTGATAATGATACCGTGACACTTTAGTGCCTGAACTAATGTTAACAAGTATGAATTTAGATGTTAATAATGCATTAGTAAATGTTGAACTGTGATTAATAAACGCTGCAAAAGTATTGATTTTTAGTTCATGCTTGTAAATACATTAACTAATGAAAACTTATTATAAAAAGTGTCCTACAATATTCAGGGTTCACACTCTTTCATGGACTCCAAATTCAAGGACTTTTTAAATCACTAATAATTTTAATATTGAGCATCTTCGTAATTCACACCCCCAGCATATATAGCGCCATGAAAATCCTTCTCCTACTTAACATTTAATTTACACTTAATATTTACATATTAAGTGATTTTTCTCTTCACTTAGTCAATTGGTGAAGGTTTTTTCCTCACCACTGTCGCCACTGGGTTGTTCGGATTGGGACTTATGGAGCTGCACATCGATGGATTTGCTCTTCTGTGTTTGAACTTTCAGCAGTGAAATTCAAACCACACTGAACTGAACTAAACTGAACTACAACTCTGAAAACCGGACTTTACTAGAACTATGCTAAGCTGCTTTGACACAATCTACATTGTAAAAGCGCCATATAAATAAACATGAATTGAATTGAACATTAAAAGTTATAATGATGATGCTTTGAATGTGCCATTTTGAAAAAAAGTTTTCAAAAACCATTTTAAAGTCATGTTTAAAGAACTTTAATGCAATTAGTTGAATTCAACACTGGTAATATTACAATGCATTGATAAAGTGCATTATTTGTCATAGTTCAAGTATAAGACGTAAATTTAAGATCTATAAATTAAGAATATCTTCATTTTTTCATTGTTTTTTTAAAAGCAACACAGTACGATTGTTGAAATAACACTATGAACTTTAAATTCTCAGAATTTCAAGGACCTGTGTTTGTTTTTAAGTGCTTTCCAGGCCTCATTCATATGTCTGAAATCCAGGCACTTTTAATTCCTTTCAAGCAGTCTGGGAACCCTGGATGTATTACCATTTCTGTAAATTAAATCAATGAGTAGTTTTTAATATACTGACTTAATGTAAAGGACTATTATATATATATATATATATATATATATATATATATATATATATATATATATATATATATATATATATATATATATATATATATATATATATATATATATATATATATATATATATATATATTTGTATAACGATGGTTTGTTCTGTTATTGTATAACGATGGTTTGTTCTGTTATTGTATAATGATGGTTTGTTCTGTAGACTATCGGAAAAAAATTAGCTTAAAGGGGCTAATAATTTTGACCTTCAAATCGTTCATAAAAAATTCTAAACTGCTTTTATTCAAGCCGAAATAAAACAACAAATATTTTCTCCAGAAGAAAAAATATTATCAGACATACTGTGAAAATTTCCTTGCTCTGTTAAACATCATTTAGGAAATATTTAAAAAAGAAAAAAAAATTTAAAAGGGGGGCAAATAATTCTGACTTGAACTGTATATGTACGCGCACACACACACACACACACACACACACACACACACACATACACACACACAAACATACATATATATATATATATATATATATATATATATACACACACACACACACACACACACACATATATATATATATATATATATATATATATATATTTTACAGAGCGTATAAAGTTGCGCAATATGACCATATTTATATATATATATATATATATATATATATATATATATATATATATATATATATATATATATATATATGGTCATATTGCGCAACTCTATACGTGATCATTAAAACATTGCTTTCTGTTACATGTTGTTCATGTTAATAAAGGTAGGAATGTGTTGTGTGTGTGGTCTCTGTAAAACATGTATTTCTGTTTATTAGTTGTCTGTAACTTACCTTGACCTCGTCTTTGCTTAACCACAGTTCCTTCTCCAAACCCCGCCTCCTCAGGTGTGGTAGGAGCCTCACAGCTGTTTTGCCGCTGGTCATTAGACAGGCTGTTGTTCCGGGTACGAAGTAACTGCCTGATAGGAATAATAGAAATATTCATTCTTCATTAAAACACTGTCAAATATACAGTTGAAGTCAAAATTATTCGCTCTCCTGTGAATTTTGTTTCTTTTTCAAATATTTCTTAAATGATGTTGAACAGATTCAGGAATTTTTCACAGTATTTCCTATAATATTTTGTTCTTCTGGAGAAAGTCTTATTTGTTTTATTTCGGCTAGAATAAAAGCAGTTTTTAATTTTTTTAAAACCATTTTAAGGTCAATATTATTAGCCCCCTTAAGCAATATTAGTTTTGGATTGTCTACAGAACAAACCACTGTTATACAATGACTTGCCTAATTACCCTAACCTGCCTAATTAACCTAGTTAAGCCTTTAAATGTCACTTTAAGCTGAATACTAGTGTCTTGAGGAATATCTAGTCAAATATTATGTGCTGTCATCATGGCAAAGATAAAGAAATGAGTTATTAAAACTATTATGTTTAGAAATGTGTTGATAAAAAATCTCCACGTTAAACAGAAATTGGGGTAAAAACATAAACAATTAACATTTAAGAGGAGGGCTAATAATTCTGACTTCAACTATATATGCACAGTATATATTGTAAAAATCTAATATACAGTACCCAGCATAAATGAGTACACCCCTTACATGTCTCTCTTTTATTTATTTATTTTCTATGGCATGCTATATGTTCAATAAAACGGGTTTGTCTGAATGCATGCAAATATTAGATTGTCTATAATCATTGAGAAATGGCTTAAAAACATTCTTCTCCATGAGGGATTTACTGGTTTATGTTGTGCACCACATTAAAAATATTGCTATATAAAAACTTCAAAAGTTGTCAATGTTTTATTATTGTCTTCATTTCACTTTCAATAGTTTCAGACAAACTTTTTCTGCAATGCAAACCTTTTCTTTTTATATAAAACGCAGCTTTTTGCATTTAATAACTGCACTAAACCATATTGCAATGTTTTATTCGGATAGATCGTGCAGCCATCATTTAAACACTAAATTAAAAGGGAAACTTTAAAAATGCATGCAATAATGTTAAACATGCATAGTTTTTCAACAAGATTTTAACTGGAGGAACAGTTTTATTGTCTTACTGGTGGCTGGAAGCAGAGTATGGCTCAAACTGGTACTGTAGAGGCCGTTCAGTGCGCAGCTGCAGGTTTTTGACGTATGCCGCATACTGCTGACCCGGATCAAACAGCTTACAGCTCTCACACAGCGTCTGGAAATGCACCGGCAGTGCTGCGGTCTGCACATGCATGGTCTGATAATACGAGATGGTGCACTGGACAGATATGAGAAACAAAAAAACACACAGTCATCCCTATTCACACACACCAGCTGCCCTGAACAGTGTGCAAGAGTAAGATTAGAGTGTACCAAATAGTGTATTTAAAATGAAATGTGGTAGAGAATGTTTTTCTAGTAGAATTTAAAATGAGGGCGAAACAGTGGTTAGCATTGTAGCCTCACAGCTAGAATGTCGTTGGTTCGCGTCCCAGCTGGGTCAGTTGGCATTTCTGTGTGGAGTTTGCATGTTCTCCCCGTGTTAGTGTGGGTTTCCTCCAGGTGCTCCGGTTTCCCCCACAGTCCAAACACATGCTCTATAGGGGAATTGATTAACTAAATTGGCTATGGTGTATAAGTGCGAATGTGAGTGTGTAGGGGTGTTTCCCAGTACTGGGTTGTGGCTGGAAGGGCGTCCGCTGTGTAAAACATTTGCTGATTAAGTTGGTGGTTCATTCCGCTGTGGCGACCCCTGATAAATAAGGGACTAAGCTGAAGAAAAATGAATGAATGAATCCGAGTTGAGTGAATAGTTTCGATTTCTGCATGCGTCTCACCGCTCGCAGAATCTGGTCCGTCTGTCTGATGAGCTCCTGGATCTGTTTTAACACGTTCACCTTCATGTCCTCCAGCTCCTGCTGTTGAGTCGTGGCGTCAGCAATACAGGTGCGATACGTAGCCTCGGCCTCCTCTGCCTGCAGACCAAATACAATACACACTTTATAATAGGGTTGCAAAAATAGACATCTCACGGTTTGGTACAGTTCGGTATATGATAAACAGATGGAGTCAGAATTATTGGGCCTCCGGAATTTTTTATTCCCCAGTTTCTGTTTAACGGAGAGAAGATTTTTTTCAACACATTTATAAACATAATAAACGCATGTACATTTACATTTAGCAGACGCTTTTATCCAAAGCGACTTACAAATGAGGACAAGGAAGCAGTTTACACAACTATAAGAGCAGCAGTGAACAAGTGCTATAGACAAGTTTCAGGTGTGTAAAGTCTAAGAAGCAAAGCATTAGTAATGTATTTATTATTATTATTTTTTTTTTTTTTTGAGAGAGAGAGAGTACAGTTAGTGGTATAGCCAGAGAGGCAGTTGCAGATTAGGAAGGAAAGTGGAGACTAAATAGTTGAGTTTTTAGTGGTTTCTTGAAGACAGCAAGTGACTCTGCTGTTCTGATGTAGTTAGGGAGTTCATTCCACCAACTGGGCAGATTGAATGCGAGAGTTCGGGAAAGTGATTTCTTCCCTCTTCGGGATGGAACCACGAGGCGACGTTCATTCACAGAACGCAAGTTTCTGGAGGGCACATAAATCTGCAGAAGTGAGAGCAGATAAGAAGGAGCAAAGCCAGAGGTCGCTTTGTAAGCAAACATCAGAGCTTTGAATTTGATGCGAGCAGCAACTGGCAGCCAGTGCAAACGGGTGAGTAGCGGAGTGACATGTGCTCTTTTCAAAGACCTAATCACTGATGTCTTTCTCTTTGCCATGATGACAGCACATAATATTTGACTAGATATTCTTCAAGATACTAGTATTCAGCTTAAAGTGACATTTAAAGGCTTAAATGGTTCATTAGGGTAAAGTTAGGGTAATTAGGCAAGTCATTGTATAACAGTGGTTTGTTCTGTAGACAATCCAAAACACATATAGCTTAAGTGGGCTAATAATATTGACCTTAAAACGCTTTTTAAAAAATTAAAACTGCTTTTATTCTTGTCAAAATAAAACAGATAAGACTTTCTCCAGAAGAAAAAATGTCATAGGAAATACCGTGACAAATTTCTTGCAATAATTCTGACTTCTGAATTCTTCAACTGTATGTTCAGTGTAAAAAAAAATAAATAAAAACAAAATGCAATACAAAATGAATACAATATAGCAAAATCACTACTAAATAAACAGTGCTCACCTGACAGGGATTTTCAGGTATCTGAAATCCCCAGTTTTTCAGACGATGTGTTAATGTTGGTTATAACATTATTCAAAACATTTTCATTTTATCCATGTTATATTAATGTTCTCAGAATGTTATATAAACATTACTAGACATTGCATAACATTTCCCTCACATTCTCAGTAAGTTATAAAAACATTGAAGGTTCTTAGGATGTTCAAAATATATATATATTTTTTAACATTTGTTATAATTAACATTTTGATAACGCTTCAGTCTCATGTTATATTAATGTTCTCAGAATGTTATATAAATGTTACAAGAACCTTCCATGCACATTATATTTATAGTCTAAAAATGTTTCCCTCACATTCTCAGTAAGTTATAAAAAAGTTCTTATAAAAGGTTCTTATAATGTTCATAATAATGTTATTCAAAACATTATAACGTTTTAGTCTCATGTTATATTAACGTCGCCAGAATGTTAATAAAACATTCTATCCACATTATATCAATGATCTAAGAACGCTTCTCTCACATTTTCAGTACGCTATAAGAACATTGAAGGTTCTCAGGATGTTCAAAATGTCCAGGTTTTCTGACGGCGTATTCATTCATTCATTCATTCAATCATTTTCTTTTCGGCTTAGTCCCTTTATTATTCTGGGGTCGCCACAGCGGAATGAACCGCCAACTTATCCAGCATGTTTTACACAGCGGATGCCCTTCCAGCTGCAACCCATCTCTGGGAAACATCCATACACACTCATTCACACTCATACACTACGGACAATTTAGCCTACCCAATTCACCTGTACCGCATGTCTTTGGACTGTGGGGGAAACCGGAGCACCCGGAGGAAACCCATGCGAATGCGGGGAGAACATGCAAACTCCAGACAGAAACGCCAACTGACCCAGCCGAGGCTAGAGCCAGTGACCTTCTTGCTGTGAGGCGACAGCACTACCTACTGCGCCACTGCATTGTCAGAGGGTGTATTGATGTTATTAATTGGTTAAAATAAAATTTTTCTAAATATTTTAATAACGTTTCAATATCATGTTATATTAATGTTCTCAGAACGTTATATAAACGTTACTAGAATATTCCATCCACATTATGTTAATATTTGAATAATATTTCCACACATTCTTAGTAAGGTTCTTATAGATTCTTATAATGTTCATAATAATGTTATTCGCAACATTTTTGTAACGTTTCAGTCTCATGTTATAGTAACCTTGCCAGAATGTTATATAAACGTTAATAAAACATTCCATCCACATTATATCAATGTTCTAAGAATGCTTCTGTCACATTCTAAGTAAGTTCTAAAACCGCTGAAGGCTCTTAGGATGTTCAAAATGTCAAGGTTTTTAGACGATGTATTAACGTGTGGTGTATGTATCAATTGGTTATATAATAACATTATTCAAAACATTTTTATAACGTTTCAGTCTCATGTTTTATTAATGTTCTCGGAATGTTATATAAACGTTACTAGAACATTCCACGCACATTATATTAATATTCTAAAAATGTTTCTGTTACATTCTCAGTAAGTTTTAAAACATTGAAGGTTCTTAGGATGTTCAAATTGTCCAGGTTTACAGATGATGTAATAAGGTTATTACTTGGTTAATATAACGTTATTCAAAACATTTTCATAACGTTTCAGTCTCATGTTATAGTAATGTTCTCAGAATGTTATTTACTTCATTAGATCAAATGAAGTTTTTCTCTCAATGTGACATTTGATTAAAACATTATTTTAATAACGTTACATGCTAACTTTTACACAATTAAGCAATGTTATGGAATGTTCTAAGTGCATTCCCTGTAGGCTGGGTACACATTATTTTTATCTTGTCATGTTTCTTACTTCATTGCAATAAACAAAGTTAATGACTTCATGCAATAAACTTCAACAGTACTACAAGACTACATGGAAAATAACAGTAACTAAAAACGGATGATGTCAATCTGTTTAACACACTGTTGGCTTCCTAAATCTGACCACAAAGGCAGTCACACTCCCTTTACACGAAATGTGCTGCATGTTAGGTCACTTCCTGTTTGCTCTCGCTGACCTTGTTGCGTGCTTCCTCTTCTAGTCGTCTCTTCTTGTCCAGAGCTTTAGTGGTTGAGCCACTTCCTGTTCCGCTTTGTTCCTCTTCCACCTTATTGGCTACCGTCCGGGCTCTCTCGTACTCCTCACAGCGGCTCATGTACAGCTGACGGGCCTTACGCAGGTTACTCTCCGCATCAGCCTGATCAACACAACAATACACAACTCTAATGCTAATGCTAAAATAATGTGAACACAGCCGAAGACAAAACGATTCAACCTCCTGTGAAATATTTATTCTTTATCAAATATTTCCCAAGTGCTGTTTAACCGAGAGAAAACGTTTTCAACACATTTATAAACAACATTTTAATAACTAAATTTATAATAACTAATTTCTTTGCCATGATGACAGAACATAATACTATACTAGTTATTTTGTTGGGTACTATTGGATACTAAAGCTGAATATTAAAGTGCAGTTTAATATTACACACATGCACTAACCAGACACATACACTGATACTCCTCCAATCTTACTCTGAGCAATACAGGTATTAGTGGTGTTATTCTAATGCAAATTATTTCTTTTTTTGATTTCACCCCGCATGCAGTAAGGCATCACAACTCAGGGCAATATCTCAATTTTGAACAGCAGATTTTCTGTGTTTTCAATGCCGTAGATGATAAATATACACTATACCAGGGGTCACCAAACTTGTTCCTGGAGGGTCGGTGTCCTGGTGTTTTAGCTCCAACCCTAATCAAACACACCTGAACAAGCTAATCAAGGTCTTACTAGGTGTACTTGAAACACCCAGGCAGGTGTGTTGAGGCAAGTTGGAGTTAAACCCTGCAGGGCACTGGACTTCCAGGAACGAGATTAGTGACTCCTGCACTATAATATATATATAGTCCTCAGCATAACCGCGTACACCCCTTTTTGAAAATATTGTTATCTATTTCTCAGTAAATATAGGTAATATATTTTGGTGCATTTGAACAAATCAGATGTATTAAACAGATATATTTATTAAAATTAATTAATTTTATTCATTCATTTTCTTTTCAGCTTAGTCCCTTTATTATTCCGGGGTCACCACAGCGGAATGAACCGCCAACTTATCCAGCATATGTTCTCTGCAGTGGATGCCCTTCCAGCTGCAGCCAATCACTGGGAAACCCATACACTCACATTCACTACAGACAATTTAGATTACCAAATTCCCCTATAGCGCATGTGTTTGGACTTGTGGGGGAAACTGGAGCAGTCGGAGAAAACCCACGCCAACACGGGGAGAACATGCAAACTCAGCACAGAAATACCAACTGACCCTGACGAGACTTATTTATTAAAATAATATTTAATAAAAAGAAATTTATTTAAAAAAAATGAATAAATTAATATTTTAGTCACCAAATATCTTTATAAATAGAAAGATATCACATTCAAATTAATGCAAAATATTGCAAAAAAACTAAATAAAAAAAATTTTCAACTAAATTTTATATATTTATATTTATTTAAATTTAAAAAAAAAACATTTTTATCGAATTTTCTTCCCTAAAATATAAATTTGGGTGTACTAATTTTGAACCTTTATCATGTTATTTTGTTAGATTAGCTCCAAATTTGGCTTCAGTATAGACTAATCTAATGTATATGCACAAACATAATATTGTAACGCTTCCGATAGAAAGTATTAGTTTAAAAGATGTGAGAGGGGTCAACTCATATATTGATATATATATATTGATTTATATATATTGATATATATATATATATATATATATATATATATATATTGAGATATATATATATATATATATATATATATATATATATATATATATATATATATATATATATATATATATATATATATATATATATTTATTTATTTATTTATTTTTTCCATTTATTATATATATATATTTATTCATTCATTCATTTTCTTTTCGGCTTAGTCCCTTTATTAATCCGGGGTCGCCACAGCGGAATGAACCGCCAACTTATCCAGCACATGTTTTACGCAGCGGATACCCTTCCAGCTGCAACCCATCTCTGGGAAACATCCATACACACTCATTCACACTCATACACTACGGACAATTTAGCCTACCCAATTCACCTGTACCGCATGTCTTTGGACTGTGGGGGGAAACCGGAGCACCCGGAGGAAACCCACGCAAATGCAGGAAGAACATGCAAACTCCAGACAGAAACACCAATATATATATTCTATTCTATTCTATTCTATTCTATTCTATTCTATTCTATTCTATTCTATTCTATTCTATTCTAAAGGCTTAAAAATGTTAATTGGATTAACTAGGTTATTTAGGTAAGTCATTGGATAATAGTGGTTTGTTCTCTAGGCAATTGAAAAAAGATTAATTTCTTAATATAGACCTTAATTTCTTTCTTAAACATCCAAAAACTACCTTCATTCCAGCCAAACTCAAATGTTGTTGCTTAAAATAAGACTTTCTCCAGGAGAATAAAATACTACAGGAAATGCTGTGAAAATTTCCTCGCTCTGTTGAAAATCCCCTGGGAAATATTTGAAAAAGATTGAAAGTTTCACAGGAGGGTGTATAGTTTTGTCTTCTTCTGGCAGGGATGTGTTGTGTTTGGGTTGGTGTATGTGGTTGGTGGTAATTGTCTACCAGTTTTCTCTTGGCCCTCTGCCACTGCTCTTTAATGTCTCTGCGCTTCTTCTCGTGCTCCTGTCTGCGCTGCGTCATTGGCTGAATAAGAGAAGGAGAGAAAGAAAAGCTTTCATTTAATGCATTTCATTAGAATTATACTAGGGTAATCACCTGACAAGAACACATCTATGTTATTGAAAAAGTCAGAATAAAAAATAGATATGAGAAAAGAAAAAGTCTAAATTATATTAGGAACAATGCATGAAAACAAATCTTTTTTAGCTCTCCTTTTACATTTCATTAAATTATTTATTATTTGAATGTGAGGGAGAAAAAAAGAAAGAAAGAGTTTGAAATGTTTGACTTGTGTTTCATTAGGTCTGCTTGGGTAAATCTCATAAAATATGCCAAGAACATATCGAGTGGACTCAAAACCTCGAAACAAAAAAATGAGAAATGAAAAGTTACAAGGAAACAATCCTGGAAAGGAAAAGTACAGTTGAGTAAAAGTAAAGTAAAGTAAAAGTAAAGTAAAGGTAAAAGTAAAAGTAAAAGTAAAGTAAAAGTAAAGTAAAAGTAAAGTAAAATAAAAGTAAAAGTAAAAGTAAAGTAAAAGTAAAGTAAAGTAAAATAAAAGTAAAGTAAAGTAAAGTAAAAGTAAAGTAAAGTAAAAGTAAACCTTATTTAATAAATGTAGTAAGATTTTAGATAAATTAATAATTCATAAAACTTATTTAAAAAAGGTGAATATAGGTCATATATTTTGGTGCATCTGAGCAAAACAGATTTATTAAACAAATATATGTATTAAAATAAAATTTTATTCATCAAACATCTTTAGAAATTAATGCTAATGCATTTATATTCATGCAAAATATTAGGGGAAACAAATTATAAACTGCAAAATTTCATCAAATTTGTAAATATGTTTTGCTTTTCTTGATTTTCCCTCTTTTTAAAGTTTTTATTTATTCTGTTTCCTAACATATAAATTTGGGTGCACTAATTTTTGGATCATTATCAGTGTTGGGTAACTTACTTTTAAAAAGTAATCGATTACAAATGACTGATTACTACTCTGATTACATTACTAATTACATAATGTAAAAAGCGATCAGATTATTACTTGTCTTTGAAGTTACTTTTAAAACATATAAAATATACCTATAAAAATACAAAATAAACAGCAGCTCTTTTGGTAATTTAATATTCACTGAAAAACATTACATTGGGTTGATCACAGCAGCTTGACATATTCAAAAGGGCTAAAGAGATAGTTCGCCCAAAACGTAAAATTTCCTCATCATTCACTAGTTCTAAACCCGTTTGTTTTTTGTTTTTTATAGAAGCTCATGAAGAAAACTGGATACCAGTAACCACTGACATCCATAGTATGAAAAAGCACTCATGACTTCCGCTGCATTCATCCTTCCATGGCAGGGCGCCACACCAAAATTCACCCCACCACTGCTACATTACTTCTCATTCAAAACATTCAGTCATTGTTGTTTTTTTAATAGCGGGATATAATCTCAACAAAACGTGTTAAAAGGTAAGTGAATTATTAATCATAGTACAGCTGTGCGTCATTTGGTTACCCTTTAAGGTGACATGGTGACTGACAGACTGACAGACAGGTGCATGATGCGTGACGCTAGCAAACACGGCGAAGTTTTCAGTTAAGATGAGCACAGTTTCCGTTTCACTTTACTTCAGGACGCATTAATGCCGCTCGGTAGGTCTATTGGAGAAATTCATAAATATTCCTAGCAAATCTAATGAATGTTGGAGACATACTCGTTACATAAATACACTAAATCGCACTTCAGCAGAGTTTATTTGAGACCGCACAACATAATCTGCACTTGAGCAGCTTTTATTTGAGAGCGCACAACATAATCTGCACTTGAGCAGCGTATATTTGAGGGCGTGCAAGAAGTTTTATGCATGAACAGAGGAAATTGGCACGCAAGCAAAGAGATTCGTATGCTCTTATTACACAAATGCGCTCCCGACTTCTAATACTGCGCTCACAACACTTGTTATTGAAATAACGCCACAGGTAGTTGGTAGATCTGTGTAAAATGCCCATCAGACTCTGCCGCCACAGCTGGAAAAAATCCTAGAGGAAACACTGGCACTGAAGCGTTTGGGTGTTCTGTGTAATTAGTCTACCAAAATGTGTACATTCCTTACAAAGTATGAAGCTGATCGGTCAGTTCTTGTCAAATGACTCGCGGTTTTCAACTGGGGCGCCTGGGAAATGCGAGCGCACCCAATATGCGATTCATATGTGCGCGCGCACATTATGGGCTCCCAATATGCGCGCACGCAAAAGACGCGATATGTGAACATCCTCATAAGCAGCTATGGTTCTCTTCACATTTAGAAGATACCTTCACTCCCGATCCTGCACAAATATCTAATTTAGTCTGTTTAGGCTGAGTTGAGCTGCCGTGTTTTTGGGCGCCGATGTCCTCCTTGGTGACGAGCATTGTCTTAGAAGGCTTTCTGTTCCAATGCTTGAACAAGTTGCTGGTCGAGTTAAAAGCAGTCGCAAGTTCTTTAGAAACTGGACATAGACTGCATCTCACAACAATATTTTAGTTTTTACGCTCAAAGAAATCAAAGTAATGTTTGTATTTCCACTTGAAGAAGCAGCCACTCTTAACAGCAGCCATTTCAGCTCACGTTCTCCAGCAATTTAAAAGTGCATGCTTATTAACTGATGCTGCAGCAGAAAAGGTTATTTAAAAGAAGCTTTTTTTTCTTCTAAACATTATATTTGTAATGTAAGTAACGCAATTACACTGACTTCTGTAACTGTAATCAAATAACATTAAAATGTAAAATATAATTCATTACATTACTGCGTTCCTCAAAAATGTAATTAGACTACAGTAACTCTTTAATGTGAAACGCCTTACACCCAAATCTGATTATTATCATAAGTTACTTTGTTGGATGGGGCGACGCAGTGGCGCAATAGGTAGTGCTGCCGCCCCACAGCAAGAAGGTCGCCGGTTCGAGCATTGGCTGGGTCAGTTGGTATTTCTGTGTGGAGTTTGCTTGTTCTCCCTGCGTTCGCATAGGTTTCCTCCGGGTGCTCCGGTTTCCCCCACAGTCCAAAGACATGTGGTACAGTTGAAATGGGTAGGCTAAATTGTCCATAGTGTATGAGTGAGGGTGAGTGTGTGTGGATGTTTCCCAGAGATGGGTTGTGGCTGGAAGGGCATTCGCTGCGTAAAACATGTGCTGGATAAGTTGGCGGTTCATTCTGCTGTGGTGACCCTGGATTAATAAAGGGACTAAGCTGAAAAGAAAATGAATGAATGAATGACTTTGTTAGATAAGCTCCAGATTTGGCTTCAGTACGGACTAATCTAATGTATATGCACAAATAAAACATTGCATAAAATCCAATTAAAAAAATGTGATTTGTGAGAAGTGTACTCATAATTTGTATATATGAAAAAACTTAATATTATATTTAAATAATAAAAATGAAATCTGTATTATATTTTAGTGATATTTAATTTAAAATTTGCAAGGGGACATTATTTTTGTTAGATATAACCTTGTTTAACAACTTCTGCAAAAACTTATCTTCACACAGTGTCATTTTGCTGTAATATGTCACCTGTAGGAAGGAGTGTGTGTAGATGTTATTTGTGGTCTGCTGCAAACCGCAGCTCTGCTCAGAGTCCTGCTCCAGAGCCAGAGAGAAGATGGACAGCAGAGGCATGTGATCCTGACAGAAACAGAGAAAACGAGAATGAGTTTGTTCCTCATTTTTACTTTTATTCATTCAAGTTGGATTCGTGTGGTTTGGGGTTGAGTGTTTGTTCAAACTATGATTGTATTTTTATAAATGTGCAGCAAATTTAAAAATAGTACCAAAATGAAAACTAGTTTAAAAAAGCAAAACTATATATAAAAAAAGTAATTAGAAACTAGTGCTGAATAGGTCCAAAAATGACTAAAACAGCATACAATTAAATAAACATAACTTAAAAAACTGCCTAGGTGGTATGAAATTTATTTGTCTGAAGTATACTTGGAAAGTTTTAATATATTTGATAGGAAAGAGAATAGTTTTTAAAGGGACAGTTTACCCAAAAATAAATATTCTGTCATCATTTACTCATGTATTTAAACATTTTTAATGTATTTTTTTCTGTAGAACACAAAAGACGGTATTTACAAAAATTTAAAAAACTGGTAACCATTGACTACCATAGTGTTTGGTAACCAGTTTCCAACATTTTTCAAAATATCTTCTTTTGTGTTCAACAGAAAAAAGACACTTATGAAAGATTATAAATACCTGGGGGAGAGTAAATGGTGAATAAATGTACATTTTTAGGTAAACTATCCCTTTATGATGTCTTTTAAGAAGTCATTTGTTTCCAGTTTTGTGGACTGTTCATGTACTGCCTGATGCTTTTACATTACACACTTTATCATTGTTATTTTAGCCTGCATTATAGAAATACATCTAAACACACCCATAGGGCAGTATAATTATGTATTGTACCTGTATGATGTTTTGTTTGCAGGACTGGTAGAGTCTCTGAAGACCTTTAGAAAACTCGTTCTCTGTGACAAAAAAAAAAAAAAAAACAGACTTGTAAAAGAGCAATTCCATGCAAATGTCAACGTTGCCATGAAAACATTAAGTTTTCACCAAGATAGCAAAACCCTTTCTAAGTTGTTTGTGTAGGTTTGTATTGTACAGTACTGTTAAAATACTCTAAAATGTCTCTGGTAAATCAAATATAATAGTTTGAAAACATTAACAAAGTCACACAAGCGCCAATTTCACATCCGTCACATCCATAATGAAGATTTTAATGCAAAAATGTCAAATAAAATAAAATCAATCCTTTTGATTAGCATTACTTCTCTTGGGTTGTGCAGTTTAATTCACAGAACTTCTACAAAGTACGTTGTAGACCAGGGATGGGCAAACTCGATCCTGGAGGGCCGGTGTCCCTGCATAGTTTTGCTCTAACCCTAATCAAACACACCTGCTTGTAGCTTTCTAGTGATCTTGAAGACACTAATTAGGGTGTTCAGGTGTGTTTGATTAGTGTTGGAGCAAAACTCTGCAGGGACACCGGCCCTCGAGGATTGAGTTTGCCCATGCCTGTTGTAGACTGTAAACTCACTAACGTTTTTGGTCACATCCATAACGTATGTTCATTTTCCTCTTTTAAAATATTACAAAAATCTTTACAGATTGATATTTGTCTGATCCCATAACGCTGTGGTGAGTTGTTTTAGAGAATATAAATAGATGTTTCAATATAATGTTAACATATACTTTCTATTTGAATTTATGTTTGGATATTTTACTTCAAATGTCATATCCATTTTGCTGGAATTGCTTAAAAACCAATAATATAACATGTCTAAATGAGTGGTTTTGATCTATTCATACTTTATTCAAATAAAGAGTTCACAAAAACACCAATAGAGTGTTTTCAAAATGCGTCATCAGTCGGCCATATTAGAGGCACAAAATGTAAACAAAACCACTGAACTGACCAAAACTGGCAATATTTTACTGCTGCTGAGATGATCAATTACTGTCATGTTTTGGTCTGTACTAATGGATCAGACTAAAAACATTTAGAGTGCTATATATTGACAAAAGCTAAACCAAATCAAGAAGAAAAATAGAAAATACTGGTGAAGGAGGATTTTCAGGGACAAAATGTAAACAAAACCAATGAACTGGCCAAAATTGGTCAAACTGAATAAATCAAGGGGACCCAAAAGAATTAACACTAGAACTACCAAGGCGGTCATTTTGACCATTTTTTATATTTTGCAATGTTACAACTAGGGTTGTGTACCAAAACCCGGTGCCTTTGTAACTGATATGCACTGGACCGAATCAGCATATGAATTACGGTGCCTAATTCTGGTGCCACTGGTGCTGCGACAAGAACGTAAAGCAGGTCGCACACCAGAAGCACCGCTCGGCGATGCGTAGCGCCATGCATTTTAGAATTCTAAACATAGGTTTCTATCAGGGTACACACACTGGCGCCGCAAGTCAGCGGCTGTCCGCAGCGCCCAGCTATGACTCAGGACACTGTTCATACTTCTGCCGTGCCACAGAGTGCCACCTGAATACTTTCATTTTAAATAACATGCGAATGTGTGTGTCTGGTGTGTGATACTTTCAACTGTCATGTGCGCGAGATGTCTCGGCTCTGAGCGGCGCATCCGTTGTGTGACGCCCTTAAGAAGCATCAAGGGGTGCATTAAAGCCACACATAAGTACGCGTTATGTCACACCATCTCTAAATATTTAATTCTAGACAGCTTTGAGGGATATGGACACCGTCAGCGATGTCAGGTGTTTGTTCTTGTTGCTTATAGAAGGCAAAGCGTGCAGTATGGCGCATGCAGTGAGCGACTCCGTTCATCAATATGCATGATCACATTCATCTAATTTGCTTAAACTAAGCATTCTAAAGTATGGCTGTATTTTACAAGCAAGGATTCTGACACACCAACATGCAGCAGATGCTTTACAAAAGTTGCGTGTAATGGGGGAAACACGTCAAACTTATGAAAGGTGAGGGCTCATGGAATTAACTTAAAGTTGAGGAATGGACTGTCTTTGACAGCTTGTGACATCATCTGACACTATCAGTGAGTATGTTTACATGGACACCAATACTCTGATTTTAATATGATTAAGACAATACTCTGATTAAGAGTCGACCACGTAAACAGTGATTTATGATTATCTTAAAGGACCACAGACACAAACTGTGGAGGAAACATTTATAGGCTGGTGACACAATGACGTTAATGGAGCTATGTGTTATAACATGTAATTGGGAATCATGAATGTAACATTCAAAAAGCAACTCGTGTAAACACCTGAATCATATTATTGTCTTATTCAGATTAAGGCAAATCATTAGCTCACTGATGTCCATGTAAAAGTCGTCACCAGCCCCAAACCCAGAAAAAAAGGTGTTCCCTGATTTAGATGACAGCCTTTCCACAGGTTAGTAGTAATCTAATGCAATGCTAATAGCATAATGCAAATCTTGCATTCATGCTAACAAACAAATGATCAAAAGAAATATATTAATGCAATTCAAATATATACAATATGAATTAATGTTTACTTTAAACTACTTACTTTACATAATGATTACAATTTTTCTTTTTGTCAAATAACTTTGTGGCTATAAAGTATCGGTTCAGGCACCGGTACCGTTTTAAAAGTATCGATTTAGTACCGGTATGGAAATAACCCCAAACGATACCCAACCCTAGTTATAACTTTGTTAAAATATATCCCACATATCTATAATACTCAGACTTTTCCTAAATGTGTGCACATTTCTTTCCAGCATTGTTATTGTATTTAAATTACATAAAAAATAAAATAAAAATGCTATTTTTACCTTTAATTACAATAATGGTCAAAATAATGCATGCATTTCAGTGTCTGCTACTTTTCTCCATGACTTTGAATATTATTACTATAATTATTCATTCATTTATTTTGCTTCGGCTTAGTTCGTTTATTCATCAGGGGTTGCCACAGTGGAATGAACCACCAACTTATCTAGCATATGTTTTACGCAGCAGATGCCTTTCCAGCCACAACCCAGTACTGGGAAACACCCATACACACTAATTCACACACACACTATGGCCATTTTAGTTAATCAATTCCCCTATTGCGCATTGTGTTTGGACTGTGGGGGAAACCGGAGCACCCAGAGGAAAACCACGCCAACACGGGGAGAACATGCAAAGTCTTATGAACACCCCTTCAAGTAAATTACTACAAAATAACGTTTAAAAAAATGCACAGAAACACCAGACAGATGTAGTAAATGTGCAGTGTGAGATTACCGAGAGCGATTCTCTTGTCCACATAGCTGATGATGTCCTTCATGTATTTGGCGATAGATTTGGAGTAACTCAGAGCCGAGTCGACGCCGCCTTCACTGCGCTGCAGGAGAATATCCACTTCCTGAGGACTGACTGCAGACACACACAACAAAACATCAGCTTTTTCATTACCAAAATTTATTTTAACCATTAAAATGGAGGCTAAAATGAAAAAAAGAAATAAGATAGGAAAATTAAATGGAGTTTAGTACAAAAAATAATAATGTTGATCATGGAGCTGGACTCTCTCCTTTGGGACTTTTAGAGCTGCCCATAGAGGGATTTGCTCTTCAGTGTTTGGACTTTCAGCATTGAAAATTAAACCACACTGAACTGAACTAAACTGAACTCTGGAAACTGGACTGACACAGTTTACATTTACTAGAACTTCTATGTTAACCTGCTCTGATTACTCATCAGGGGTCGCCACAGCAGAATGAACTGTCAACTTATCCAGCATATGTTTTACGCAGCAGATGCCTTTCTAGCCACAACCCAGTACTGGGAAACACCCATACACACTCATTCTCACACACACACACACTCATACACTACGGCCAATTTAGTTAATCAGTTTCCCAATAGCGCATGTGTTTGGACTGTGGGGGAAACCGGAGCACCCGGAGGAAACCCACGCCAACACTTGGAGAACATGCAAACTCCACACAGAAACACCAACTGACCCAGCCGGGACTTGAACCAGCGACCTTCTTGCTGTGAGGCCACAATGCTAACACTGAGCCACCGTGCCACTCACACCACAACTGAATTGTAAAAATCACAGATTTGACCTCTTCCGAACAGGGAAAACCAGCAACAATCAAGAATTCAATTCAATTCAATTCAATTCACATTTTTTGTATAGCGCTTTTACAATGTAGATTGTTTCAAAGCAGCTTCACAAGATTATAGTGAACTGAAACAGTGTAGTTCAGTTTGTAGTGTTTAAGTTCAGTTCAGTTTAGCTCAGTTCAGTGTGGTTTAATAATCACTACTGAGAGTCCAAACACTGAAGAGCAAATCCAACGATGTGCAGCTCGACAGGTCCCAAACCATGCAAGCCAGTGGAACAATAATGGAAGTCAATAGGGCAAAAACAGCCCCCAACATAACCAAAGGGGTTGCCTAGAGTATATTGTTCCAAAATATGTGTCCAAATAAGATTTGTCATCAAAAATGATTCCATTTTCTGAAACACAGAGAAAATTGTGGCCAAATTAAGACTCAAAAATCACCCCAGAGTGGATGAAAACACCCACAACAGCACACAAGGGTTATCTGAAAGATACATGTGTTGAGAATGGTAAACAAAGTAAAACTAACCAGGATGCTCCTACATTATCAGGTAAATATAAAGAAATCAACTCACTGCAGTCCTGTGGGTCGTATTTTCCTCCTCCTTCAGGACCCTGACCTGAGGACAACCTGTACAGATCCTCCATTGACTGCACACACACACACACAAAGGACACACAAAGACACACAGAGAGACAAAGAATTACAGACAGACAGACAGACAGACAGACACACACACACACACACACACACAAACAAACACATACAGTTGAAGTCAGAATTATTAGCCCCCCTGAATTAGTCTTTCTGTTTATTTTTTTCCCCATTTTCTGTTTAACAGAGAGCAGATTTTTTTTCAACACATTTCTAATCATAATAGTTTTAATAACTCAATTCTAACAAATAACTGATTTATTTTCTCTTTGTCATGATGACAGTAATTAATATTTGACTAGATATTTTTCAAGACACTTCTATACAGCTTAAAGTGACATTTAAAGGCTTAACTAGGTTAATTAGGTTAACTAGGCAGGTTAGGGTAATTAGGCAAGTTATTGTATGATGATGGTTTATTCTGTAGACTATCAAAAAGCATTTAGCTTAAAGGGGCTAATAACATTGACTATAAAATGTTTTTTAAAAAATGAAAAACTGCTTTTATTCAAGCCGAAATAAAACAAATAAGACTTTCTCCAGAAGGAAAAATATTATCAGACATACTGTGAAAATTTCCTTGCTCTGTCAAACAGAATTTGGGAAATATTTAAAGAAAGAAAATTGAAAGATGGGCTAATAATTCTGACTTCAACTGTACATTTAAGACAGAGTGAGTTAATACATCTTTATAGTGGAATATAAAGCGCCCTGTTTAAACAGATGTGCACTAAAGCACTGTAAACAGACTCGATGCTGGATCTGAGGTCAGCGTCAGACACATGCTTTGAGATTGTAGTCTTATCACTTCCTCCTCGGAGGCGTGTTGGGTACATTTGGTTTTTCTGTTGAAGTATTACTTCATCTTATAGTAAATGACACTAATATTGAAGAGCCAATTATTTAACCAAAACATTTGAGCTGGAAAACAGTACTTTGCTTTTGTTTGTTAGCTTGTAGTGCCACCAAGTCCATTTTCTAGCTCATTTTCTTGACAGATGTTAGCACGCGGCTAGGCTAGCTACAGATTTCACACTGATTTACAGCTCCATGGTAAAATATGTTGATGTATTTGAGGAAATGTGTCTTGTGGATAGTTGAAATGATTGATTTAACAGCAGCTTTATACTGAGAAATGCTTCTTAAAGGATCAAAATCACCAGGGAGTCTGTATAGAGGTGTAAAGGAAACTAAGTGCTTACGAGACAACACAGGAAGTGGCCCACACATACACACACACACACTCACCCTGCTCTTCTCAGTGGGTGGCAGGGACAGTAAAGTAGTGCTGTCAATCTCTCCCATCAGCAGCTCTGAAACACTGACAGCAAGAGAAAACACTGCTCAGAAACAAACACACACACACACACACACACACACACACACACTCTTCTATATACAATCAAGCATTTAAAGTGAATATGGAGCAGCTCAGCTCGTTTTGACATATTTTACATCGAGTTTCTATTGATATCACAGCTTATTTCACTGCACATGATGTAATAATAGATTTTAGCTCAGTATTTTAAATTATTGAGACTTGATTTTGATCTTATCATTATTTTAAGATAGAATCGGTCTCTGCAAAGCAGTCATGCTTTCATGCCAGAGAGTTTAAGGCTCTACGGAGACAGGAAAAATAGCAGGCTAACATTAATGCAATTCACAAAGCCAGCCATAATCCTTCCGACAGTAGTGATTCACTCTCTGTATTATGCTGCCTGTGGTTTCAAATAGGTCCGGTGCTGACGTAATGGGGGCGGTACTTTCACTTTTCACTGCAGCCCCTCTCTCACCTCCGCTCGTGTTCAAACTAAACTAAGACCAGCGCGGTGTTTCTTATGGCAGGTTTTATCCATCATACATGTTGAGTTGATTGACTTGATATGGGAATATGTCTTGACATAACACACACAGATGTGACTTAGTAAAGTGTGAAGTCATCTATTATTTTAATCGTTGCATTAGTCTGACTGGTAAATGCCCTTGTTAGGCAGCGCTGGAGCAGCGTGAGAGAGTGGATCACAGCGCAACAAATGAACAGTATTAACAAATGAAAAAGACACAACGGAAGACTCTTAAATGCTTGTATTTGTTGTGTTTGCAGCAGATCTGTGATGCTCGTCACTAACTTCATGCATTGGGTTAAATTAGACAGTCCAGTCTCTGTGTTCAGGGAGTGAATCAAAGCGCATCAAATGATCGGTAATTAAAATGGGAAAAATAGAATAAATAAATATACTTTTTTATTGGACACACATCTGATGCTTGTATTTGCAGCAGCTCCACACCCACAGCTTCACGCACTGGGTTAAATTAGGCTTTACAGTCTCCTTTACTTCCATTGTTTCTGTTCAGCGAAGGAAACTCAACCAGCCCCGTGACGTCAGACACAGCGACATTCCAAGATGGCTGCGCCCTAGGTCTAAAATCTATAGTAAAACACGCCGTTTTCTGCTAAATGCTTACATTAATCGGGTTTGTTTAATATATTTTCATTAAATTGGAATCTAATGTACAAAATAAGGTAAACTTGTAGGCGCAATAGCCTAGTGGTTAGCACGCCGACATATGGTGCAGTTGCACGTCAGGGCGTCCCAAGTCTGAATCCCAGCTAGAGGACATTTCCTTACCCCCCTCTCTCTCCAACTTCACTTCCTGTCTAAATACTGTCCTATGCATAAAAGGCCAAAAATAAACCTTTAAAAAAATAAATATATAAAAAATAAGGTAAACTTGACAGAGTGCTTCATATCCCCTTTAAGGTGACATGCTGACTGACTGACAGGTGCGTGAGGCTAGCAAACACGACGTAGCTTTCAGTTAAGTAAGTTTCCATAATTATACTTTATTATATATTATATATATATATATATAACTTAATTATATTTAATTACATTTTTAATTCAATTTAATTATACTTAATACAACTATATTTGAACTTAAATACAGTCTTACTTGTACTGTTCATTGTTTATTCATGTAAGTAAATACATTACCATTTATTAATGGCCCATCCTTTAAAGTGTTACTAAATACAGTATATCATTTTTACTTTATTATTATCCAATACATTGACGTTTTTGGTGCAATACAATCTATCTGTGAAATAAATATTTATATAATTAAATATGGTTTAGGCATTTAATTCTGATTGCTTGAAAACAAAAAATAAATATGTAAATGAGCATGTAATGAGTGTGAAAGCAGGCTGTCAGGTCTTACTTGCTGCTGAAGGCCACAGCAATGGTCTCAATGGCCTTCTCAAAGTCTTTCTTCTGGGCGTCAGTGGTGCCTTCATAACTGAACCCTGACAAACATGGAGAAGAGAACAACTTCACATCGCATTCAAAACAAACGTGTGCTTCTGCTTTGATAACAAATAAAACTAGAAGTGACTTCGCTTAAAGAGGAAAGAGTCCTATTCAGAAACTGTGTCACCGGTACAGAAAGTCTGGGCTCTTGTTGGAGACAGTGTGGGTTGCTCAAAAAAACACAGCCCTTTTGGTATGAAATAGCGATTAAAATAAAAAAAGACAATCTTAAAAGAAAGTGCTATTCTTACAAACGCTGTGTTCACACCAGATGTGGCACATGCAAATAAATCACAATATTCACGTGTAAATAAACGCGTGAACATTTTGAGTTTACTCGCTTCATTTGCGTGTCAAATGTGCTTCATTCGTACGTCAAATTCACTTTTGTCTGCCCGGTGACTCCAGCTTCGTTCCTAAATGGCTAACATGGATTTTATTACAAGAGTAGCTGTGCTTTACGTGCTTTAGAGAGGCTGAAAAGCAGCGTAGATTTGTTTGGAGCCGTGCATGAGTCCACTAGATCATTTCAGAGGTGCACCAACTCTCTGAGCTCATCAACTTCTTCAGAAACTACACCTGGATAATGGAGGCTTTCAGCTGTGCTTCAGACTGAGCCGAGCCCAGTTTGATGAGCTGTTGTCCGGTGTCGGCCAAAGGATTTCCTCTCGGGACACCTACAACAGGCGCTATGTCATAATCAATGTCCTACAAGAGCAAGCTCCTGATTAGTTAAGGAGGTGCGAATGTCCGCCGAAGATTCAAACGCACAAAAACGGATTTCACTTACCCCACTTTCTTCAAGCAAAAGGAAAAAAAAAAACACTTAATTATGACGTATCATTTCTAAAAACAAGTCTATGAAATGCTTAAAGAATTTTTAGATATACATATATATATATATATATATATATATATATATATATATATATATATATATATATAAAAATAAAAGATTTTTTTTTTTTTTTAAATGTCGCTTTTTAAAAACATGGACAATACTGAAATATACATTGCTCAACACCTCTCACAAATCTCTGATTTAATTGAATATTTTCTATAGGAAGCTTAACAACATTATGTCTGCGCATATACATTAGATTAGTCAGTACTGAAGCCAAATCTGGAGCTAATCTAACAAAATAACATGATAAATGTTCAAAATTAGCACACCCAAATTTATATGTTAGGGAAAAATATTAAATAAAAGAGCAAAATGTTTTAAACTTTGTAGAAATTTGGAGTTTGTAATTTTTTTTCAATATTTTGCATGAATTTAAATGTATTCTCTTCATATTTCTAAAGATGTTTGGTGACTAAAGTATTATTTTAATATTTTATATTTAATATATCTGTTTAATGTTCAAAAGTACCAATATATATTACCCATATTCGCTGAGAAATGGATAAAAATATTCATTTTCATATAAGGGTGTACTCAATTATGCTGAGCACTTTATATTGAATATTGCAATTCAGGCAAAAAATAGCACAATGTTTTCTGTCCTTATCGCCCAGCACGAGTGAGAGTTGTAGATGATAAAAACTGACCTTTGACCTTAGAGATGAGTGTTCCTGCTGCGGTGAGTGTCTCCACAGTGTTCAGCAGAGGGTATGTGCTGATCACCTGCCGCAAAACGCGCAGAACTTCCCCTAAACACTCATGAACGGCTGGACGGCTGCGCGGCTCCTCTTTCACTGCACAAACACACCAGAAATAACACAGCAAACTCAAATAAACAAAACTGAAAACATGTGCATCATGTGTAGTTCATCACAATTTATTTATATATACACTAGTGTTGACACCATCCTGGAATTTGGTACCAATCAATACTTAAATTTTAAAAACGTCCATTTCCCACTGTTGAGCTTGTTCTTGAACAGCGCTGATTTACCATTGTGTTCATGTGCTGAACAGAAATGACCGTGATTGGCCGTGAGGGTCATCAGTTCACCGAACTCACTGCTGTTTATTGAGTGTACCCACAGATACAGAGACACTGGAGTGTTTTAAAGCAGTAAAGATCAGCTGGTCTGTCTATAAGCTGACATACTAGCGATTCACTGATGAATTGACTGATCTTCACTGCTTTCACACTTAGCTGATGATTGATTATAAAGCGTGTTTGGCATGCTGTCCTGGGAGAGAGACCTAAGCTCACAATATCCTGAGCTAGGGGCTCCCTCACGTTTGAAGGGAGAGAGGGCAGTTTTAGCTCAGGTAGGTCTCGACAACTCTCCTGCTTGTGAACATGTTGGGAATAGCTGATATATACTGGCTAAGAGTTTGTCTTAAAATGCTACTTTGGAGTGGTCAATTTACTTATAATGTAGGTCTATGGATGGTGGTAGGAAACCGGGGATCCCAGAGGAAACCCATGCATACTCCACAAAGAAACGCAGACTGGCCCGGTGAGGGGTCGAACTAGTGATGCTGAGGGGCTGTTCTTGCTGTGAGGCAACAGTGCTAACCACTGGGCCGCCGTGCCACCCTATCAGGAGAAGGGGAGGAGTAGGGGTGGAATAAACAGCAGTGAGTTCGGTGAACTAATGACCTTCACGGCCAATCACAGTTATTTCTGTTGAGCATGTGTACACAATGGTAAATCAGCACTGTTTAAGAACGTGCTCAACAGCGCTCAAATGTTAGCAGGAAATGGACATTTTTAAAATTTCAGTACCGAATGGTATCGAATTCCAGTATCATAACAACACTAATATACACTAAATAACACTAGTTACTGAATACGTATACGATAAATCCAGGAGGTCACATATTAGAGATTGAATGTTTAAAAATTGTACTTCTAAATCAAAAATGTCATTTACAATATTCTGGATTGTATCTGGAATATGTCTGAATATATCAGGAAGGTTTTCCTGTGAAATTTTTATATTTTTTCCAAATATTCCTCAAGTAGGGCTGCACTACATTGAAAAAAACTGACATTACGATGTTTTGTTTTTCTGTGATATATTGCGATATGAATATAATTTTCTCAAGATGACTCTTCTAAAAAAACTCAATATTTTACATAGATTTTATAGACGAGTGCATCTGCTTAAAATCTAAAAAAAATATATTTAAAAAAATACACAAAATAATACCTTTTAAAGCACAGTTGAAAAGAACAGAACAAAAAATTAAATTAAACAACACAATATGTTTTTTGGTGGAGTCTAACAGTATTGAGATGCAAGAATTTAATAATTAAATGTCAAATAACAGTGTCCTTTTTATAAATGAGCAATTTCATGCGAATGTCTACCTTGCTATGAGAACAATAAATTTGTCACCAAAATAGAGAAACCGTTTCTACATTTTTTGAGTAAGCAAGTGTTTTACAGTACTTTAAAAATAGTCAAAAATGACTCTGTTTGTGTGGCAATTTCACATGTCACATTCATAACGCAAAAGTGTCATAGCCATAACGGAGCTTTTCTCTCATGAATGTAAAAATGTCAAATAAAATCAAATCAATGATTTTTGTTCTACAGTGAGCCGACTCTTATCTTCTTGATTAGTGTTGTTTCTTTTGACTTGTGCAGTTTAATTCACAGAATTTATACAAAGTATGTTGTATTCCAGCCTGATCTCACGAGAAAACGTAAGTATTTTACGTTTTGACAGTTTAGTGGCTAATTCGTACGAGTTCAGTCGTACGAAATTGTTCGATTTTAAAAAGGAGGCGTGGCACCTAACCCCACCCCTAAACCCAACCGTCATTGGCGGATGAGCAAATCGTACTAAATTGTACGAATTAGATCGTACGAATTCGTACGAATTAGCCACTAAATCAAAAAGTTACGAATTGCCGTGAGATTGCGTTGTGTATTCTGTAAACTCACAGACCTTTTTGGTCACATCCAGAACGCATGTTTTTTTCCTCATTTAAAATCTAAAACATGTTTACAGATTGATATTTTTCTGCTCCCATTAACTGTGGTTCGTTGATTTGGAAAATATAAACAATAGCTTCAATATAATGTTAACGTATGCTTTCTCTGTGAATTAGGGATGTGCACAATTATTCGAATAATCGAACGCATCAGCGACGATCGAGCATGAAACTGATGATCGATTGGCTCTAAAATTAAATTCCTTTTATTCTTTCTGATTGGTTATGCTGGTATTTGGGCGGTAGTTTGATATTTGATTGGTAATGGCTGCAGGGAGTTGCGGTCTAGAGGCGAGACCTGAGCGCAGATCCAGTATAGGGCGTTACACGGCAGAAGCACCGTGTCGCACCATGGCCCACGCAGCGTCATGTTTCTATCATGGTACACATCGGTGCCAACAACGACGGACACTTCATATTTCTGCTGCACCACAGAGCGCCATCTGAATAGTAATTTTAAATACCATGCGAATGTGCTCGTCTGGTGTGTGACGCTTTCACCACACTCTTTTTGGCGAGGATTACGGTATGAGTTATGTTTTGCTGGATGACACCAAAATCGAAAGCTACTTCAGGGAGACATGCATCTCTCTAATCCGAATCCTTTATTGTGGTGCAAAGTTAATGAGTCTCGATTTGCAAGGCTAAGCACCCTTGCCCAGTTTTACCTGGCTGTTCCTGCAACTTCTGCGCCTGCTGAGAGCTTTTTTTCCATCGCTGGTCTGATTGTAAATAGACTTCGCACTCAGCTTTCATCAGAGCATGTAGACCGACTGCTCTTTTTGAATAAAAATATGTAGTCCTTCCTTATGTTAAGTTTTATTAGCCATGCATGCATTGTAAATTATTATTTATATACCTTTTCTTCTATTTATAATAGTAACGATTTACCTGACTCACGATTCGATACGATACAATTCACGATACTAATCTCACGATTTAGTCACGATTTCTTAACAAAATTATTTGAAATAAATATTAGGTGAACAAGAGGCCCTTTGGTTTTTCCCTTAAATGCTTAAATAATACAAACTAAAGACTCAATATAAACAAACTAAAACCGTGACTGTGTTGGGATTTGAAATTTTTAAAAAGAAATATCAACATATCTGTGTTTTCTGGCATAAGCTGAGGTCTTTACACATTTACAATATGCCCTGCTGATGACAAAACTCTTTCACTGGGACTGATATGGCTGGTGTGGAGAGGAAAGCCTTTCCTAAACCAGAGAGCAGTGTATACGGAGGTGGTCAGCCTGGGGGCCCTCTGCTCCAGGGAACGGGCCACTGGCATAAAACACTGATTATAAGCTTACTTATTATATAGTAGGATGGAGACAGGAGATGAACATGATTATGAAGGTGAATAATTAATATTACTTGTATAATTCAGTAGTATAAGTATCAGTGCGATACACTTAAGAAGAGATAATCTTGACCATTTTTAAATATTCAATAATAATGAGCAAATTATTAAAATATGCATAAACTAATTTGAAAAGGAGAGGGTAAAAATAATCTAATAGCTGCTTCTGTAACAGCACAGCTTTCTCTTTCAGTCTGAAAAACTTCACACTTTCGCTATGAAAACACTGATGCACTGATCTCTGTAGCACTCTTTGGAGCAAGTGGAGCTGCAAATCATCCGGTCCATGTGGTTTGGCTTATTAATACTTTTGTTATAGATGTCTGTGACAGTAGTTTTTCACCGTGCTGACGGTTTCTGTGCATCATATTCATTGTTCTGTTGGTGTAAGTAAATGTCTTTTTGCAGTATTTGTACACAGTTTGTGTTTGTCTGGCGTACCTCACCGCCCCACCTCTTGCTCGCCGCTGATGTGCAGGTAAAGCGAGTTTGCGCCTGTAAACACAGCGCCCCCTCTGTTCAAAAACTGTATCGCGATTCATTCAACATCTCAACCGGTTTAAATCGTCACATATTTTAATCACATATTTTAACCGGCTCACGTTAAAGCCTTACATCCCTAATTTATAAACATATAAACCCAATCAAATTATTCAAATTTAATTGTTAAAGCAGAAAACGTTATAATGTCTTGTGTCCAAATGGTCCATAATGACATTACATAATATTTTACTAGCAATTTTGCAAGATACTAATATTCAGCTTTAAATGCAAGGCTTAGACAGATTAGATCAATTAGGAAAGTTATTGGACAACAGTAGTTTGCTGTGTAGCCAGTCCAAAAATTCATTTTTTAGGGGGAGGAATAATACTGAGCATGAATAATATAAACAGTTGAAGTCAGAATTATTAGGCCCCCTTTGATTTTTTTAATTCTTTTTGAAATATTTCCCAAATGATGTTTAACAGAGCAAGGAAATGTTCACAGTATGTCTGTATGTCAGTATGTTTTCACAGTATGTCCGATAATATTTTTACTTCTGGAGAAAGTCTTATTTGTTTTATTACGTTTCATTTCGGCTAGAATAAAAGCAGTTTTAAATTTTTTTAAAATCTATTTTAAGGTCAAAATTATTATCCTTTCAAGCTAATTTTTTTCAATAGTCTACAGAACAAACCACCATTATGCAATACCCTAACCTGCCTAGTTAACCTAATGAACCTAGTTAAGCCTTTAAATGTCACTTTAAGCTGTATAGAAGTGTCTTGAAGAATATCTAGTCTAATATTATTTACTGTCATCATGGCAAAGAGAAAATAAATCAGTTATTAGAGATGAGTTATTAAAACTATTATGTTTAGAAATGTGTTGAAAAAAATCTGCTCTCTGTTAAACAGAAATTGAGTAAAAAAATAAACGGGGGGCTAATAATTCTGACTTTAGTTGAACTCTTTTTATTAACAATTCTTAATCAGAGAGGTACTACAAATGAGAGAAAGAAAAACCACAACACATTATTTTCACAATGTTGAGGAGAGAAATACTGAGTGGTAATTAAACACATTCCTTACTCTCTGAACCATATTGAGATGGAAATAAAGTAAACAAAAACAACAACAAAAAAAGGAACAAACAAACCAAACCATAAAAAAAGAGAAAAAAAAAAGAAAACATACATATACATAATAAATTAACAAATGACACTCAAGTAGGCCATTACCGTTAAATGTAAAATATCACGCAATTTCTTTTCCTAATACACACTTAGATAAGTTTGTATCATTCAAAAGCAAGAAGGGGAAAAAAGAAAAAAGACATACAGACAGGGTTAAATATGCGAGACGGGATATATAAAGCTATTTTTTAAACTACAACAGAAAAGGTTGCCAAGCTGTATAGAAATCCTCTGTTTTGCCATTGATTGTATATCTAATTTTTTCTATTTGAATGAACTGTAACAGGTCAAACATCCAATGAAAGTAGTTTGGCGGAGAAGGTTTTTTACAGTTCAATAGGATAATTCTTTTAGCAATTATTAAGCAAAATGCTAATACATTTGACTGCAAAGATGATAGCGATACATTTGTAGGATTGAGTCCAAACAGTGCCACTAAAGGACACGGTTCAATTTTTAGAAGAAAAATATCAGATATTGATTTAAAGATTGATGTCCAAAAAGAGATTAACTCTGGACATAAATAATTCTGACTTTAACTGTATATTTACATTTAAATAGCTTTTATTAAAGCCAATTTAAAAGAAATAAGGCTTTCTTCAGGTGAAAACTTAATAAAATACTGTGAAAATGTCCTCGCTCTGTTAAGCATTACTTGCAATATACTTGGAAAGGCATTAAATTGCACAGGAGGGCAAATAATTTCTCTTTAACTGTATATCTGTATCCATATTTACTTTTTAAAGTCAAATGCAATGGATTTGAGACACTGTTAAATGTGTCCAACAATTAATTGTTGCAACAGTTAATCACGGACAAACACATCAGAAGCTCTAATTCTCCATTACCACATGTAAGGAAGCATCTCTGCTGCTATTTCACCAAAACATGGCAGTTATTTGTCCACTTCCTACCCACCCAATCCCACAATGCACTTCTCTGAGCCTGAACGTTCTGCTATGCACCACAAGAGGGAACTTACAGCCACACACACACACACACACACACATGCATTTAATGACACATCAAGTTCATCAGGTTCAACAGATGCAAATGCAATGATTTTTGTTTAGCTGTTTGTTAAACCAAACCATTGTCATTCAAATAAGCATGTGAAATATGTGCCTTCCTGTTCCTCAAATGCCATGCAACAACAACTATTACGACCGCTTCACCTCAAATGCAATGTAACTCACTTTGCATAAAAGCAGCTGGTGAAGGCGTGCATGTGAGAAATGCAAAGATGTCTTTGTTTTAACGTCACAGATCTTGTAGCAGCTCTACTGTAAATCAACAGGAGCGCGAACAAAAGAAAAACTGGCGTAATCCCATAACGGTTGGAGAAAAGAGCAGGAGTTTGGCTGCTGGAAGAGTATCTTTTTCAGCAGGACAATGAAAGCTGTTGTTGAGCATGACAAAAGTCCTTGTGTGTGCGTCTCCATGCCTAAATGCATGTTCGGAGTGTGGGTGTTCGTAAAAATGTGGAAAACTCAAAACAAAACACAAGAGTGTAACATTTCAAACAGCCGCTTTGATGCAGCGCTGGAAATATGATGAACACCTACACACACGTCACAAGTTAACCCTCATAATGCAACCACTGTCTGTTTTCATGATCACCGTATTACTGCATTTACCTCAGTGGCTTTGGTGCATTTCTCAGATCAGAATAGAAATTCTCAAAACACCCTGCTTAATCGTCACATCCTTGTGTCACTTGTGCACAATCAGAGAAGCCGTTTCTCATTCATTTAAACAAGTTTCAAATGCTTTTGTACGTCCATTAAAATGAGCACGGGCCGTTCTCTGATGTTTCCTATGTTATGTCCTGTTGATCAATATGTATTATTTTGGTCTCTGTTGAATAGTCTCACCCCCACAACATTTAATCGTTTGTTCATGACATAATTCTTTACATGCAAAATGGCGGAACAAGTTGTCATAATGCATTTTTCTAGGCATTTCCATTAGACTCTTCTATCTTTCCAAATCTGTCTACAATTGGTAAATTTCTCCCAGGTGAATCTTGACTTTATCTAATAAAGGTGCTTCTCAAAGGAGATGTTCACATGTCTACTTCTGTTTTGTGTTTTATTTGTGCTATGCAGTGCTGTCTTTTCCTTTCAGTATCACAATGACATGATCTGGCAACAAATTACAGTAAAAACAGCAAAAATAAATACAGTTTCAATTGCTTTGGCTCAATTCTCAATTGAAATTTGTACTTTTCAAAACAACAAGTTTAGATCTCTGAACAGTTACCTTATTGTTTACTTCAGAGTGGCATTTCTTATTGAGTTAAGCAAAATGCAAATACTTTGGTGCATGTGTGCAAACAGTAGAGGTGAGAACCAACACTGGTCTCTTGGTTCAGTCACGATTATCATGCCATCGATATGGTTCAATTCGATATCTCGGTGCATCGCGGTAAATTGATGATGCTTTCCATACACAGTTTTATATTTTCTTCACAGCAGCAATTCTTGTATTAAAATGTACAAATATATTTATATACTATTTGTAATACAATTTAGTCCTTTAATACAGTCAGATATATGAACTGTACCTTAAAAAACTCAAGTACATGCACAGAACAACACTTACGTTTATAGCAAATAAACTAATATAAATATCCTGCTCGCTTTCTGAGCCTTGTCTAGCGAATTCTTTCTTACACCCCTTTGATTGGTCACGCGCTCAACAGAAAGATCTGCGACTGATACACGGCAGCGGCGATCACAGCTGATCCATGATAGATGCGGTGGGGAATACTGCAGACACGCGCTCGTGTCTGTATCCAGAAGTATTGCTGTAACAGCCGAGAGGAGAGGAGAAGTGACGCCAGCAGGTCAAATGGGCCAGAGTGAGAGAGAGAGTACTTTCATTTTCTCAAAATCGCAGTGAAACAGCTTCTGCTATAAGTGTCAGTGAATGACTGTCCAGCAAACACACACGGAGTAAAATTGTGCACAGTTTCTGAGTTTTTAAGTGTAGTTGGAGTGTTTTAAATCCTCGCGCTCGCCTCCCATAGTAAGCAACGGTGACAGAGCGCATTTGAGATCAATGACGTCATATAATATGTATGACGTCATACATATTAACCGGTAATGATTATTACTGAACCGATACCGAATTGTCCGCGTCTGCATCGTGGTGCACCGAAGAAACAATTAATTTTCACACCCCTAGCAAACAGTAAGCACAATTGTCTACAGTTTGGACAGAAACTAATTGCATTTGACTTGTTGATCAAAACTGATGAGTCGATTCTCATTTAAACTGTCAAACTCTTCACAACTTCTCAATCATTTTCATTGCATCACACACAAAACAATTTATTACATTTTTCCAACATTTGTATACCCGCACGTTTACAAATATCTGATATTGACATTGTTTGTAATGTCTGCTAAATTAGTTAACAACCTCTAGTTGCAATACAATTGCAACTCTACACTCCTCCGTACAGGGAGGAGATACAGCATCTGGCCACTTGGTGCACCGACAATAATCTGCTCCTTAACACCAACAAGACCAAGGAGCTCATTGTGGACTTCAGGAAGGGACGAACAGGCTCACATGATCCCATCCACATTAATGGGATGGCCGTTGAGCCTGTCTCATCCTTCAAGTTCCTGGGGACCCACATCTCAAAGGACCTTTCCTGGACCACCAACACCTCCAGCCTGGTCAAGAAGGCTCACCAGCGCCTATTCTTCTTGAGGCAACTTAAGAAGAACCAGCTTTCATCAGCCGTCTTGGTGAACTTCTACCGCTGCACAATAGAAAGCATCCTGACCAACTGCGTCACAGTCTGGTATGGAAGCTGCTCTGTTGCTGAGCGTAAGGCACTGCAGCGGGCGGTGAAAACTGCCCAACGCATCACAGGGACTACACTGCCAGCCATAGAGGATATCCAAAAGAAACACTGTCTGCGCCGAGCATGCAGTATTCTTAAGGACTCCTCTCACCCTGCTCACAGACTGTTTTCTCTCCTGCCTTCTGACAGGCTCCCCCGGACAAAAACCAGCAGACTGAGGAACAGCTTTTTTCCCACACCTGTCTCCCTTTTGAACTCTGCCCCTCACTGACTCTTTTGCCCCCCCCAATACACCCCCCCACACTCCTCTAACTTATACTCCTCACAATCACTGCACTATTTAACATTTGCACATTTAAAGTTTGCACATATTCATTGCACTGATTCACTTATCTGAACTGTACATACCCACAGCACATGGACATTTGTAATTATGTTTATCTATCTGCCACTCCTGATTATTAATAGCATCCTGTACATATATTCATTTATTGTAAATCTGTTCATAGCTAATACAACCTGTATATAATGTTCATAGTTCATCCATCTGTAAATATCACCATAGTTTTTCTATAACTGCACTTTATAACTTATACCTGTATCCTGCACTTGCTGCTATTGCACTGCTGGTTAGACCTAAACTGCATTTCGTTGCCTTGTACTTGTACATGTGTAATGACAATAAAGTTGAATCTAATCTAATCTAAAATCTAATTTGCTATATATATGACATGCTTGTGTAAGGAAGAGCAACTGGAAGAAGTGAAACAAAATAATAAAGCAAAATAATCTGTCAATGGGGCAAGCAAAATGATCTTGTTTTCAGTTTGACATGAGATTATTCAATAGTCAAATCTGAATGAGCATTATGAGGGTTAATCCATTCTTCTGCTGAAAATGTAAGTGGGGTTTTCCCATGCAAAACTCCCAACCATGATGATAAAGCGTTCTGGATGGTTGTAAAAGCATGAGTGTTTTACAGGAGAAAGTGAGGGGAATGTTGCTGTGCATGTAGACGCATGTCGCGCATGTTTCCACAAGCATATTAACTCATATGAAACTGTCGTAATACAGCAGATACCTCATGCCATCAGCCCTCACATCTCTCCTGCATTAAACGGAGAGTGATTAAAGGCTTTTTATGCAAGAAGAAACTGAAGGCCTGTGTGGACCTGCACGCTGCAGACTTCTTGTGGTTTGAAGCTGTGAATGAATGGCCTGTAGTGGTTTTTACAGCTCTACAGAAGCTGCTGCTAAGAAAATGAAAACTGTATTTTGAAAAACATGCATGATGACAACATTACAAGATTTCCCGGAGGAAGGTGTATTTCCTGAGTACTATGTTGCGCTTTATTTTATATCGGCTGAATCTTATTGTGTATTCAGAAAGCACAGACTTTCACTCTCATTCACTTCCATTGATTTTTAGATGGTAAAAACAGCTCATTAAGCGTCTTGAAGTTGCAAACTAATATTTTCTTACTACAGTGCTTCTCACACATAGACTTTACTTGGGCGGGCCACCCAGGTATATTAACAGCCCCCCAAGTATATTTGATGACAGTTTATTTTTTTTTAACCAATAGTATCATCCTTTTACACTTTTTGTATCAACCCAAGATAACCAAACATCCGTGACGTGTTCGATTAACCAGTGGAAAATCTTCTCCCACCCCATCTTGTACTGCTTATTGTGAGCGTGCACGAGAACTGTCAATAACACTTCCTTTGACAGTCTCACGTGCTCTGCAGAGACCCAAAGAGATTCGCCTTTTGAGGCTTACAAATGCGTCCGGCCGGTGTTTGTAAATCTCCTAAAATGTCTGGCAGTTGACTTTTGCTTTCGCTTTCTAAAGTTGCTGCGTTTTTGCATTATTCTTTTATTAAAGACTACTTGCCACTTGGCTTCACACACAGCAGATAGATCGAGAGAAAAAGTAAATATCAGACTCTTTAATCTAACTGGTTCCAATAAACTTTACTGTATACTCGGAGAGGACTAAAATGACATCTAAACTGGTTGCAAAATATATGTACACCATTAGAAATGGTCAATCAACTCATTTGCGTTATATTAATCTACACTTTTTATTGTAATTATTAATTATTAATAAATATCCATTTCAGAGATTTTGTCTGTTTTTATTCACTTTACCTCTTAATTTTGCAGAATAACTGTGCTTATCACTGGGTGACGAGCTGTTATAATATGCTGAAATTATCATTATGTAAATAATATATATAATATGTAATCCACTTATCTCTAATACGACAACAACCTCTGTACCACATCGGATGTCATTCCCTCACTGTAAATGCTAGCGCTCTGCAACCTCGCTGCGCACGCATCCTGAATGTTTACAAACCAATAATTCGTCTATAGCGCATGTGTTTGGACTGTGGGGGAAACCGGAGCACCCGGAGGAAACCCACACCAACAAGGGGAGAACATGCAAACTCCAGCCGGTACTTGAACCAGCGACCTTCTTACTGTGAGGTAACAGTGCTAACCACTGAGCCACTGTGCCACCAAGTTTTGCATCTAATAATTCTATCAGTTTTATTTTTATTTTATTTTATTTATTTGTGTTATTAAAATCCATTAAATTCTTTGCAATAGTTTTAGTTTATCATAAACTTTTTGTTTAATTAAATAATTTCATATTTTTTTGCACTTTTTTGGTAATTTTGTCAGGTATTTTATTCATTTTTATTTGTATTTTTAACACTAATTCTTAGTTTTGATTCATTTTTTAACCAGATATTTATTTCCAGCAAGAATCTTTTGTGTTTTGAGCTGAACTTGACAAGACAAAGTTTGGCATCTAATATTTATATCAGTTTTATTTTAAAGTATTATTTTAATTTATTTTAATGTAATAGCTTTTAGTTTATCATAATAAACTTTTGTTAAATTACTGAAATAATTTCTTATTTTTAAATAAGCAATTTTGGCCACTTTTTTAGTTATTCTGTTAGATATTTGTAAAATTTGTTTTTGTTTTTAATAGTATTTCTTATTTTTAACCAGATTTGTTAATCAGTTTGAAAATTTCTTAGTTTTATTTTTTATCTCTTTTTATTTCTTAATTTATTATTAATAATAATTAAAATAAATAATAAATAGAACAAATACAAAAAAAATAAATTATAAATAAAATAAAATAATTTTTAATACTAATCAATAGTTTTAATTAATTTTTAAAGTTTTAACTTTTGAACTTTTACATCTAACATTTATATCAGTTTTATTTTTAATTTATTATTTTATTCAGTCATTCATTCATTTTCTTTTCGGCTTAGTTCCTTTATTAATCTGGGGTCGCCACAGTGGAATGAACCGCCAACTTATCCAGCATATGTTTTCCGCAGCGGATGCCCTTCCAGCGGCAGCCCATCACTGGGAAACATCCATACACACTCATTCACACACATACTGTACACTACGGCCAATTTAGCTTACCCAATTCCCCTATAGCACATGTCTTTGGACTTGTGGGGGAAACCGGAGCACCTGGAAGAAACTCACACCAACATGGGGAGAACATGCAAACTCCACACAGAAATGCCAACTGACTCAGCCGAGGCTCGAACCAGCGACCTTCTTGCTGTGAGGCGATCGTGCAACCCACTGTGCCACCATGCATCCCATTTATTATTTTGATTTATTTAATTTTATATAAAGTTTTAGTTTATCGCAATAAAAATTTTGTTAAATTACTCTTATTGTTTTGTTAAATTTATTTTTTTAAGCTCCAGATCATTTAAAAATGAATAAAAACGGAGTATTCCTGTGTTTCTCTAAGCTTTGAGTGTAATAGAGATTTGTCTTGCGATTCGTCACTGGAAACATCACTATTGCAACTCAACAAGCAGTGCAGATGTAAACAGGAAGTAGAGCTGATGAAAATAGCAACTCTTTAAGGAAGTCCACAAGGCCTGAGGAGACTTAACTGACTTCTGCTCTTTATAAAGCAGACACTGCTGACGTGATTCAGCCCTCTCCTGTCCTCTGTGCTGGATGAAAAGACAGACTCAACACAACATACAGTTGAAGTCTGACTTATTCGCCCTCCTGTGAATGTTTTTCTTTTTAAATATTTCCCAAATGACGTTGAACAGATTCAGGGATTTTTCACAGTATTCCAATAATATTTTTTCTTCTGAGGAAAGTCTTATTTGTTTTATTTCGGCTAGAATAAAAGCAGTTTTTATTATTTTTATTTATAATTTTAAGGTCAATGTTATTAGCCCCTTTAAGCAATATTACTTTTGGATTGTCTCCAGAACAAACCACTGTTATACAATGACTTGCCTAATTACCCTAACTTTACCCTAATTACACTATAGAGAAGCATTTAAATGTCACTTAAAGCTGAATACTAGTATCTTGAAGAATATCTAGTCAATCTAGTGCTGTGCAATTAATCGAAAATTCAGTTTTGATTTCAATTTTGGCTTAACGATTATGAAAAAACATTAATGGAGATAAAACTATTATTGCATCATACACCGCCTCCTTTCCAGTTGTACACATTTGTTGCTCTGCAAAGCTCAGTTTCACGTGAAAATGACTAAAAGCATGTACTGTAATGTAACGTTTGCAGCACGGCATGAGCATCATTCATTAATGTACATTTGAATCGTTCATGTTTTTAAAAACGTGAAAGAGATCACATGCTGTTTTGTGTATGCACTCAGCTTCAGAGATGAGCAGAGCACACACATCTAAAGTCATCTTAATGCGAGCGCTTTAATGGTCAAATACATGCAAATGTGTGTCAAAACACTGTGTTTAGTGATTATTAATATTAACCCTCATTTATGTAATAAACAAACGAGTTGAGAATCAAAAGACATGTGAAAGTGAAACTATAAATCAGAACCGTACTGCTCTTAAAGTGACAGCGCGCAATATTCCTGCTGCCGACTGTTTATCATTAATCAAACAACAAAAGGAGGAAATCCCTCACTGCTCTTGACTAAAAGACTTTTGTAGCTATAATTAAAGTTTCTTTCTTGCAGTGAAGATGCTTAAAGCACAGTTTGTTTCATATTTTTATTCTAATGTATTTATTTCCCTTTTCTTATTTACAGGGAGGAAAATAACTGTGTATATATATACAGCTGAAGTCAAAATTATTAGCCCTCCTGAATTATTAGCGACCTTTTTCCCTCCAATTTCTGTTTAATGGAAAGAAGATTTTTTTAACCTATCTCTAAACATTATAGATTTAATAACTCATTTCTAATAACTTTCTTTTATCTTTGCTATGATGACAGTAAATTATATTTTACTAGATATTTTTCAAGATAGTATTCAGATTAAAGTGCGATTCAAAGGCTTAATTAGGGTAATTAGGCAAGTCATTGTATAATAGTAGTTTCTTCTGCAGACAATCAAAAATATACTTTGCTTAAGGGGGTTAATAATATTAATCTTAAAATAGGTTTCAAAATATTTGAACCTGCTTTTATTCTAGCCAGAATAAAACAAATAAGACTTTCTCCAGAAGACAAAATATTATAGGAAATACTGTGAAAAATTCCTGAATCTGTTCAACATCATTTGGGAAATATTTATATAAAATAAAAAATTCACAGGAAGGCAAATAATTTTGACTTTAACTGATGATTATTTTGGTCATAATTGTAATCACGATTATTCAAAACGATTGTGATTATGATTTTTTTCCCATAATCGAGCAGCCCTACTGTCATCATGACAAAGATGAAAGAAATCAGTTATTAGAAGTTGAATCTAGAATGGAGCAGCACCATGGTACAATAGTTGCTCAGCAAGAAGGTCGCTGGTTCGTGCCCCAGCTGGGTCAGTTGTCATTTCTATGTGGATTTTGCATGTTCTCCCTGTGTTGGTGTGGGTTTCCTCTGGGTGCTTCGGTTTCCCCGGTGAATTTATAGGTGAATTGGGTTAGCTAAACTGTTCGTATTGTATGTGTGTGAATGAGTTTGTATGGATGTTTCCCAGTGATGGATGGAAGGGCATCCGCTGCATAAAACATAAAAGCAACTAAAAGGGAAATCAACATGAGCAGCTCAAACATTCTGCAAAACATCTATTTGTCGACAGTCCATTTTTAAATAACTTTGTATAAATGGTCACATATCAAGAAGTAAATGCATATGACAGCTAAAGGGGAATACCAAAAGTGCAACTCTGCCACCACACCTCTGAGAATCAGCATGATAAGCAAGAGTCTGGTGTTCCCTCGGTAGAGTTCAGTCTTTTAAGGGAGGGTGGGGGTCGTGTGTGATCTCACGTATAGCGGACATGTGTAATCTCAAACTGAGGCCTGCAAACAAAACATCTGACGCACGCTTCCTCTTCCTGTCTCTCGTCACCATGGAAACCACATGAAAAAAAAAACTCATTACAAGTGGCTGTTCCTGAACAACACTCAGGAGACATCTGAGTGTGCATGTTTATGTATAATAACTTTAACTGGTAAAGCTATTAGTCACTTGTTAATTAGTTAAAGTTATTAGTAACTAATGAAGTTATGGTAACAATACCCTTAACTTTTCCAAATTTGATAGTAATACAATAAGATGACCTTCAGTAAAGCGGCTTTGAAACAATAATTATTGTGAAAGTGCTATACAAATAAACTTGAATTGAATCGAATATCTACAGGAGTTAGTGCTCTATTAATACATGTTAAAATGACCTTGATTTTGACAGTAAAACAAGTACAAATGCTATGCTAAAACCTTCTCTTTGCCCCCTTTTTTTAAAGTGGCCAGACATGACATCGCCAGCATTTTTGATGATCTTAGCCTAAATTTAAAGGCCCTTCGAATATTTTCTGCCATGAATATGTCAAACATATTATACAGAGTTCACCCCTTTTACATTTTACATCTCTCTTTTACATTAATATTTACTAAATGATGCTTCACAATAATATAAAGCATCCCAAAGTTCCCAAAGTGAGGGTCGCGGGACAATGACAGAGAGGTCGCTTGATGATTTCCAAAAGTCAAATAAACTTTACTAAACTATTAGAATTACAATATTTTAACCATAACCCACAGAAGATAAAAATAGTCGTTTTTAATAGTAAAAAACAACATTCATTCTTCTTTCTTTCCAGCTTAGTCCCTTTAATAATCCGGGGTCGCCACAGCGCCACTCATTCACACTCATACACTACGGACAATTTAGCCTTCCCAATTCACCTGTACCGCATTTCTTTGGACTGTGGGGGAAACCGGAGCGCCTGGAGAAAACCCACGCGAACGCAAAACATGCAAACTCCACACAGAAACGCCCACTGACCCAGCCGAAGCTCGAACCAGCGACCTTCTTGCTGTGAGGCGACAGCACTACCTACTGCGCCACTGCGTCACCCAAAACAACATGCAAAATGAAACGCCATCAGCCTTTAAATTATTCTTTTTTCATAGCATTGTGTGCTTACGTTCGACAGCAATAGTGCAGCTGCAGCAGATTGATTTTATAGCACCAGGTTAAACTTTCTGACACCTTTATGGTAATCAAATACATCAAAAATAAATACAGGCCACATCTGAACATTGAGAATGATCTCTGATTGGCGGTCTCCAAAATTAAACCAAGAACAGACAGCTGAAAACGTTGTGTTCACTGGTCTCTTCAGGTGAGGTTAATTCATTCATTCATTCTTGCTGTGAGGCGATTGTGCTACCCCCTGCGCCACCGTGCTGCCCCAGGTGAGGTTAATATTAAATTAAACAAATTAATAAATGACTCTAAAAATTAAATGGTTGTAAGATTGTTGCACTTTTTGTGTTGTCAATATGCTCATGTTTATATAGGCCTATTATTGTGTGCGCAACATTTGTATATATATATATATATATATATATATATATATATATGTATATTCAGCCGCCAGCTAGCTCTCTGCAACTCTCACATGGTTGCCTACTGAAGCTAAGCAGGGCTGTGCCTGGTTAGTACCTGGATGGGAAACCACATGGGAAAGCTAGGTTGCTGGCGGAAGTGGTGTTAGTGAGGCCGGCAGGGGGCGCCCAACCTGCGGTCTGTGTGGGTCCTAATGCCCCAGTATAGTGACGAGGACTCTATACTGCTCAGTGAGCGCTGCCTTTCGGATGAGACGTTAATCCGAGGTCCTGTGGTCATTAAAAATCCCAGGATGTCCTTCGAAAAAGAGTAGGGGTTTAACCCCGGCATCCTGGCCAAATCTGTCCATCATGGCCTCCTAACCCTCCCCATATTGGCTTAATCACTCTGTCTCCTCTCCACCAATCAGCTGGTGTGTTGTCTGGCGCAAAATGGCTGCCGTCGCGTCATCCAGGTGGATGCTGCACAGTGGTAGTGGATGAGGAGATTCCCTCCATGTGTAAAGTGCATTGAGTGTCCAGAAAAGCACTATATAAATGTAAGGAATCATTTTATTATAACCACCTCCAAGGAATTTGGGGGTCGCGGGTCAATGGCATTGTTATTTTAGGGGTCATGGGCTGAAAAGTTTGGGAACCCCTGCATTAGATTAGTCAGTACCAAAGACAAGGCACTAATCTAACAAAAAAACAGAAGATAATATATTAAAAATGAGTACACCCAAATTAATATGTTGGAGGAAATGTTTTTGAAGAGTTCAAATACAAAAACCTCTAAGCGCTGTCTGAAATTTTCCTCTAACACTTGCGTTTTTTATCAATCTCCTATGTTTATGTTCAGTTATTCCACTTTAAAGGTAATGAAAATAACCTATTCTTTGCAATAAATGTAAAATTACTGAAACTACACAACAGCCTGAGAAAAATGTTAATTTTAGATGGAAATTTCAGACGGCACTTAGAGGTTTTTGCATCTAAACTCTTCATATACACATTTTTTTTTACTTAATACACTTTTTAAAAAACAAGAGAAACATAAAATATATAAAAATGTTGTAATTTTGTAGCTTGTTATTTCTTTTTGCAATAACGCATTATTGGCGAATTATTGGCTAAATAAGTTATGGATAAAAATATTCATTTTTAAAAGCAGGTGTACTCATTCATACATTCATTTTCCTTTGGCTTAGTCCCTTATTTATCAGGGGTCGCCACAGCAGAATGAGCCACCTATTCCAGCATATGTTTTACGCTGGGCATGCCCTTCCAGCCGCAACCCAGCAAACTGGGAAACACCCAAACACACTCACATTCTCACACAAACACACACACATTCATACACTACAGCCCAATTTAGTTCACTTAATTCCCCTATAGCGCATGTGTTTGTAAACCAGAGCACCCGGAGAAAACCCAGGCCAACACAGGGAGAACATGCAAACTGCACACAGAAATCCCAACTGACCCAGCCAGGACTCGAACCAGCGACCTTCTTCCTGTGAGGCCACAGTGCTAACCACTGAGCCACCGTGCCTCCTTGCAGGTGTACTCATTTATTTGTAAAATATTTTTTAAATATTAAAATATTTCATTTATTAATTAATTTAATTTAATTATGTGATAACATTTTATTTTTTACTTATTTACAAAGGATTTATGAATTAGTGCATTGTTAATTATTATTTATACATTCCTCCATGGTGGGGCGCCACACCAAAATTCATCCCGCCACAGCTACATCACAGCTTCTCATTCAATACATTCAGTCGTTGTTTTTTTTAATAGTGGGTGATAATCGCACCAAAACGTATTAAAAGGTAAGTGAATTATAACAGCGCGAACTTTTCTGTAACCATAGTAGTGCTGTGCATTATTTGTTTAACCCTTTAAGGTGACATGCAGACTGACTGAAAGGGCTGCGCGATGCATGAGGCAACCAAACACGACGTAGCTTTTAGTTATGATGAACACAGTTTCCATAATTATATTTTATTTATAGATAAAGGTCTAAGGCTCTGCTTACAATGGCTTTATCTTGCTGGAGTTTATAGCCGTTTCACTTTACTTCAGGACGCATTAATGCCGCTCTGTAGGTCTATTGGAGAAATTCATAAATATTCATAGCAAATCTAATAAATGTTGGAGACATGCTTGTTACAAAAATACACTAAATCGCACTTCAGCAGCGTTTATTTGAGCGCGCACAAGAAAATCTGCACTTGAGCAGCGAATATCTGAGGGAGTGCAAGAAGTTTTGTGCACAGGGGAAATTGGCGCGTAACGCAATGCATGCTTGTATTACATAAATGAGATCTCGACCTGTACTACTACGCTCGTGACATTTGTCATTGTAGGTAGTTGGTAGATCTGTGTAAAAGACCTGCCGCCACAGCTGAAAAAACTCCTAGAGAAAGCACTGATGTGTATTTGTTTTAAATTACAAATAGTATTGATATTGTATATAATGTAATTTAATAATACATTATACATATTATAAGTACTATTGCAAATTAAGTTCATTTTCTGAGACATCAACTTCAAATTTGGAACAGCAACAATCAAGAATGCATGATTATACGCCGCCATGGCTTTGCAATCAAAAAATGTGATTACAATGGAAGTCAATGGGCCAAAAACAGCCACCAACATAGCAAAAGCATAGTCAATCTGTTGCATATTGTTAATTTTTTTTACATTTTCAAAGTTTTTCCCAAAATATGTGTCAAAATAAGATTTGTCACCGAAAATTTGCTTCATTAGCTAAAAAACAGAGAAAGTTGTGGCCAATTTGAGACATCACAGTGGATGAAAACAACCCAACAGCACACAAGGGTTAAATCACTTTCAGGTTCAAAAAGTGAACACATTATGTTAACAAAAGCATACCTTCACCCAGCACCATGTCCTTAAGTTTCTCCACAGCCTCTGCAAATCGTGCGACGTCTCTCAGCAGAGAGGGAATGTCCTCCACCTCGATAACTGATGTTTCCAGTCCCTCCGCTGACTGTCCATAGCTGAGCGGCGTCCGCACGTAACCCTTATGGAAGCCCCAGGTCCCGGAGGTCTGGAAAGGGAACCCAGCGGCGCTGGCGTGGCGGCTGAGACCCGGGGGCCGCCTGACTGTACCGACAGGAGAACTGCAGCCTGACAATCTGGAGTGAGCGCAGGGCGTCCCGGGACAGGACAACGCCACCGAATCTGGAGGAGTCAACATGCAGGAGCCGTCCATAGTGTCATTCTGAGAGTGTTCCTGGAGGATGGACAACTGGGTTTAACGGGGGAAATGAGAGACAGGGGCCGAGTGTTAATGATAGATGATTATTATGGGGATGAAGGTTAATGAGGCATGTTGAAAAGTTTGGTTTGAATTTGACAGACTTATGGATATGAATGTAGCTATGTACTATATTGTATATTTAGATTAGATTAGATTCAACTTTATTGTCATTACACATGTACAAGTACAAGGCAACGAAATGCAGTTTCGGTCTAACCAGCAGTGCAATAGCAGCAAGTGCAGGATACAGGTATAAGTTATAAAGTGCAGTTATAGAAAAACTATGGTGATATTTACAGCTGAAGTCAAGAATTATTAGCCCTGCTGAATTATTAGCCATACTTGCTAGATATAGCTTTAAGTATGTTATAGGAAATACTGTGAAAAATTCCTTGCTCTGTTAAACATCATTTGGGAAATTTTTTTTTTTTTTTAAATCACAGGAGGGCAAATAATTGTGACTTCAGCTGTAAATTTGTAACGATCATACTAAAATAAACAGGTAATGATGGATATTTTTCTGGTCTAAAAAGCTGAATAACATCAAGGGGCTGGTCATTTCATGTGTTTTTTTGATCTGAATTGTAAAAATATTTCCACTTGACCACATATCTGTTAAAGAGATATGATTCTGATCTTCAAATCTTGAGCTATAATTAAATTTAATTATATTATGTCAACTAAAGCATCAAATAGACCATTTTATTTAATTAATAATATTGTTCCTGGAGGATGGACAACTGGGTTTAACGGGGGAACGAAAGACAGGGATGCAGTGTTAATGGTAGATGATTATTATGATGATGGATGTTAATGATGCATGTTGAAAAGTATATAATGAATGTATATGTTATTTATTTATTTATATATATAGTTGAAGTCAGAATTATTAGCCCTCCTGAATTATTAAAGGCTTAACTAGATTAATTAAAACAGTTAGAGTAATTAGGCAAGTCATTGTATAACAGTGGTTTGTTCTGTAGACAATTCAAAACAAATATTGCTAATTATATTGACCTTAAAATGGTTTTAAAATAATTAAAAACTGTTTTTATTCTAGCCGAAATAAAACAAATAAGACTTTATCTAGAAGAAAAAATATAATAGGAAATACTGTGAAAAATTCCTGAATCTGTTCAACATCATTTGGGAAATATTTAAAAAAGGAACTCATAGGAGGGCGAATACTTCTGACTTCAACTGTATAAACGTAATGATCATAGTAAAGTAAACAGGTATTTATGGATATTTTTCTGGTCTAATATATTTTTCTGATCTAAATAAACTGAATGACATTTAGAAGCTGTGTACACCTTCAAGTGTTTTACTGATCTAAATTGTAAAAACATTTCCATTTGACCACATATATGCGTCTCTGTTAAAGAGATATGATTCTGATCTTCAAATCCCACACTTGAAGTAAATCTAACTATGTTACATCAACTAAAGCAGTGTTTCTTAACCACGTTCATGTTGGACCACCAACATTGCATGTTTTGATGTCTCCTTTGTCTGTCACACCCATTACAGGTCTTTCAGTCTCTGTTAATGAGCTGATTAGCTGAATCAAGTGTGTTTGGTTAAAGAGACATGGTAAATGTGCAGAGCTGGTGGTCCTCCAGGAACGTGGTTGAGAAATACTGAACTAAAGCATCAGATGTACTGCATTTTATTTAATTAATTATATTGCTCTTGAAGGATGGACAACTGGGTTTAACAGGGGAATGAGAGACAGGGATGCAGGGTTAATGAAAGATGATTATTATGGTGGTGAATGTTAATAATGCATGTTAAAAAGTTTAATGTGAATATGACATACTTATAGATATGAACATAGCTATGTCTCCATCCAGCTATTTTTACTGTGAATTTTACAGTTCTTGTAATTACTCCATAAACTAAAACAAAATCCCTACTGTATTTTTAATGGTAGATTTCTGGCAACCACAGCTGCCAGTTTTTTACCGAGAACTTTACAGTTCACTTAATTATACCGTAAACTGAAAAACATCTCTACTGTATTTTTAACGGTAGATTTCTGTCAACCACAGATTACAGGTTTTTTCTATAATTTTACGATTGTTGCTACCGTAAACTGAAAAACATTCTACTGTATTTTTTCACAGTAAATTTCTGGCAACCCCAGCTGCCAGTTTTTTACCGTGAATTTTACAGGATCTTTTTTACAGTGTGATTACAGTGTTAATGAAAGATGATTATGGTGATGAATGTTATTAATGCATGTTGAAAAGTTTAATGTGAATATGACAGACTTAAATATGATATTCATATAGATATGAATATAGCTATGTCTCCATCCAGCTATTTTTATGATCACTTTGGAATATTACATAAAAAATGCTTAATTGAAACACCAAGATGTGCATCCATTTTTAAAAAAGCGCATTAAAAAATGTATTAAAGATTACCAAAACAAACAGTTTTTTTTTTCAGTGGATTAACTTGCATGGATTAATTAACATTAATTAATTAACCTAAAGAATAACAATGCGCTAGCAAAATAAACATAGCAACTTTTGATTTCACACAGACTTCAAATATTTATTTTTGATTTGCAACATGATGCGAATTTGTGTACAGATCAAATTGTTAACTATTTTACTATTACAATACAAAAATACACTTTTACATATTTAAATAGTATTTATTAGTTTTTATATTATTATTATTTATATGTATTTATTTTAATTACAAACGTTATCTGCATTTTAAATGTTTTTTTTTATAATTTATACATTTATATACTACTATAAGTGCTATTTTACAGATTATGTACTAATTTCAAAAGTATTATAATAAATTTTATATTTTTATTATATTTACATATTTAACATTAAAATTAGTAAATATGCACGATAATGTCATATACGCATCTCTGTTAAAGAATTATTATGGTGATGAAGGTTAATGATGCATGTTGAAAAGTTTAGCCTGAATATGACAGACTTAAGGATATGAATATAGCTTTGTTTCTAACCACTTATTTTTACACATATTTTGTAATATATATAAACTGGAATATACTGGAATATATTTGGAATATATAAACTGCTTAAAGAAAACACCAATA